>NC_079168.1:74854285-74941785 GCF_947568905.1 Ostrea edulis
CGAGGCCCCAAAGGGGCCGAGGTCCATTGCTTTTTAGGAATGGAGTGATACGAGTACATTGACCCACTTAAAATCCACCTTTGCTGGGCCCCTTACTACTAAACTTTGTGCATTTTAATCATGTCTTACGTTTTTCATTCTTTTGTTGCATGCATTTATATCTACTTGTATAAAGGTTGACCTACTTTCCGAACACTCCATTCCTGAAAAATAATGGAGTGTTCGAACAAAAGAATGATGCCATAGGTGGATTTTAAGTAAAAGTTATCGAATATATGAATTTAAAATAATGCTACTCCTACGACCTCCAGCGTCATGCAAAGGTCAAAATGTCTCACTTCTCCTACAGCTGGTGACTTGTATGAATAAAAAAAAATACGATGTAAAACAACCAACAAATCTGTAAATCTGATGGTATCAACTGCTGAATTAAACCACTTTCTCTTCAGGAAACTCGGTGTCTCTTCGTGGTTTATGACCAATCATGGACAAACACGCGGGAACTGACGACTGATGACTGTCACATGATCACTAAATCCAACCGAGCGGCTGAAATGCACCGTGTCTACGAAGGACGTAGAATGTTATTAGATGCACTTTATAAATAAACAAAAAATGAAATTCATACTGACAAACTCTAAAGAATAGCAGGGTTGAAGAGCACAATATATGTATATCTGCTAACCTGCACGTTATTCCATCATACATGTACATAATAATGATAGCCATTTCCACATTAATGCGCCGCAGTTGTAAACCGTGCGCTTATGAATCTTGATCAATATAGTACGTCTATTTCATGTGAAGTGTCAAATGGCCATAAACACAAATAAATGAAGATATCATTAATTATTTGAAGATATCATTAATTATTTGAAGATATCATTGATTCAATTATTGCGCGCAATAATGGAATTGCTACGCGCATCAAATCAATTATTGCTATCATCAATTGAATTATTGCGGGCAATAATATTTACAGCAGAATGTAGACCAACATGCCTCTTTCACTTTGATTTCCAATATTCATAAAACACGCTTTCCTTAAAAAATGGAGGCGTTAGGACTTCCTTGAAGGCTGTATATGGTCTGATGTTTCGACAAATGTTGTTCACTGGGTAAAAACATTGTTAATTTGTCGCATTTATGTACACGTATTTGAAAGATATGCAATATAATTATTTGATACCATTACAGCTGTTTTCATTAGAAGTATTTGGTTTTAAATCAGTATTACAAACATCTCACTCGACCATCTACTCAAGAGACATTCACGTGACGAGAGAGAGAGAGAGAGAGAGAGAGAGAGAGAGAGAGCACTACAATGACCAACGACACGAACGGCGGTTTGATACATATCTCTCTCTTTAACTTTTTTCATATCTTTTACATCATAAGAGGTCAGACCTTTCACATTTGGTATGTGTATTTCTTGTGGCAAGATCTTCCATTGACACCAAAATCTTCACCTGACGATCTCTTCTTTAACCTTTGACCTACTTTTAGAAAATTCTAACTTAAGCCATATCTTTCAAATCGTAAAAGGTATTGTCTTATGTTGAACATGTGCATTTCTTGTGAGAGGACCTATCTATTGGTACCAGAATTGTCGACCTTGTGACATTGATCTAGTCTAAAACAACTTTAACCTTGATCATATCTTTTACAACATAAGAGGTACAGCTTTCATATCTGGCATGCGTATTCCTTGTGGCAAGACCTTTCCACTAGTATCAAAATATTTGACTTGGTGACGTTTACTTTGACCTTTGACCTACTTTTAGAAAATTTTAATATAAGCTATATCTTTTAAACCGTAAGGCACTGCTTTCATATTTAGCATATAGATATGCATTTCTTGGTCAGAAGACATTTTCATTGATACCTTTGTTGACCTTGGAATTGACCTCTGACCTACTTTAAAAGTATTCATTAAAATGAGTTCCACTATGTTGTAGTCGGAGGACACCAATGTTTGACAAACACATCTTGTTTATATTCACTTTCTGTCGAAATTCCCAGCTGTTAAAATAGTCGTTCTATATTTATCAAGATTCATACGCACATTGTTCACATTCATGAGGAAATGGTCATCATTTCATTGGTAAAGGTATCGAAGGCAGAAACATTAAAAATTTAAATATCAAGAAATGCCAAGGAGAAATCATATAAATCACAGTGGCGGATTTAAGGAGGGCGGCACAGCCCCCCCCCCCCTTAAAATTTTTGAATACATGAATAAGGTAAATCGTGGTATCTTGTATAGAAAAATGTAAATGATAAAAGAAGCAATAAGTTCTTCCTTTCTCGGAGAAATAAATGACAATTTTTTTTTTATTTATTGAATTACTTTATTGGAAGAACTTTCATTTTTTCCAAAAACCCTTAAAATTATCGTCATTTTATTAATTTCACCTTGTTAAAAATAGTAACAAGAGTACCGTAAACGGTACAATATACGCCCGTCGGACAGTGAAATTCAACCTGGAAACATATTGTGCACTCTGAATTGATACAACACACATTCTGAATAGAAAAGCCTTCAAGTGGGTCATGGCACACCAATCCATCTGACATGTGAACTGAGTATGTATTTCTCTGAGAGTGAGGTTGAAACAAAATATTGGTGCAATATCTATGATGATAAAAAGTCCAGGAAACCATTTGATCTACTTTTAGTCTTAAAGTAGGTCATGGTGCACCAATTAAGTTGAAATGTGAACTGATTATGTATTTCTCTGAAAGGGAGGCTGTGACTAAATTTCAGAGCAAATACCAATACCTGTGACCATACCAAAAACAATCTGGAAAACTGTTTGACCTACTTCTACCCCTAAAGTACTGTAGGTCATTGTGCGCCAATCCAGCTGAAATGTTAACTGCACTTGTCTTCCACCGAGAGGAAGCCTTTGACTAAATTTCAGGGCAATATCTGTATCCATAATGAAAAAAAGCCCGGAAAACTGTCTGACCTATTTTTGGTCCAAAAGTAGGTAAAGGATGGACCAATCCACTGAAATACAAACTGAACTTGTATTCCTCTGAGAGGAAGCCTTTGAATAAATATCAAGGCAATATCTGTATCCATAATGAAAAAAAGCCAGGAAAACTGTTTGACTTATTTTTTTCCAAAAAGTAGGTCAATGATGGACCGATCCAGCTGAAATGCAAACTGAATTTGTATTCCCCCGGGAGGAAGCCTATGACTAAATATCAGGGCAATATTTGTATCCGTAATGAAAAAAAGCCTGCAAAACTGTTTAACCTATTTTTAGCTGAAACGTAGGTCATGGATGGACCAATCCAGCTGAAATGCAAACTGAACTTGTATTCCTCTGAAAGGAAGCTTATGTGTAAATTCCAGGGCAATATCTGTATCTGTAACGAAAAAAAGTCCGGAAAACTGTTTGACCTACTTATAGCCCTAAAGAAGGTCAGGGATGGACCAATCCAGCTGAAATGCAAACTCACTCATACAATTCTTGAGGGAGATCTTGCGATCAAATTTCAAAGTTGTACATGCATCCGTTACAGAAAAAAGTCCGGAAAACATGACCCGGGACAGACGGACGGCCAGCCAGCCAGTCAGCCAGCCGGATGGACGCACGGACGGCGCCATAACATAATGACGGGCGTATAAAAATGACTACATAGGAGACATATTTTAAGCCCTACAAAATCTGTAAAATCAAGGAGCTTCCGGGGGCTTCGCCTCCTAGGCCCCCTATAAGGGATTGCCCTGGACCCACTGGGGGCCTCAAGGCGCCCCCCTGCCTCTTAATTTTGCGCGCCCCCCCCCTAACCGCAATTCCTGGGACCCCCCCCTCCCCTTTAAGATGTGTGGTAACAGGAAAATTTGGCGGATATAGCATTAACAAGATTTTTATGATGCCTCTCCGCTTAAGATGAAACATTTTTGTAGAGAAAAGTACATGAATACGTATGCGAAACACCAGGCAAGAATAAAATTTTGTTCTAAACCCAATACTGAGCATCATATAGAATTAAAGCTATAGAATATACGAAGAAATTCATGATATATTTCTAAAGTCATATTTCTAAGAAGTATGAAGCCAGAAAAAAAGATGATATTTCAGTCCACTCAATCCCAATTTCATGATACTAGTATTTTCAAACACGTGTTATTATTCTCATTTCCAAAATGACAGTTTGACCTAATATTGTGATAGTTTCTCTAAATGCACCTTGTTCCATATATGTGGTGACGTTCATTGTGATTTTGACAGGTGACTTGAGGATCAAACAATGTAAAGGATTGTCGGAGAATCTGATCGATATTATTCATGTTGTGTGTACATCAGAAATACCTAACACAAATTTTGTAGAAAAAAAATGTTGAACTTGTTTTAAAAGAATTATAGACCAAGTCCTCGGACCATTGGCACAACCCTTGACTATACCACTGAGTACTCACTGACCACTAGGCGAGAAGTACCTGTTTTGTTTCTCATTTGTAATACACGGGCACGTTGTTTGCAGGGATGTGATTCGTGTCATTTTAATCTTATGATAATGGGTTTAAGTTCTCATGAGACTTAATAAAAAGATTCAAAACCAGTGCTATTAACTGTCAGACTGAAATTATTATTTCTTTTTAAGAATGATAATGATTTTTCAAGGAAACTTGGTTATAAACAATCATCGAATAACGCGCTACTAGCCGGTGACTAGCCCAGTTCCCGAGGCCTCCCGATTGTCAAAGCTAGCCTGGGCTGCGTTCAAGGTCGTAGCGGCTACTTAGTGCTAGATAGCGCTATGAAATTAAGCGAACACCCACTCTAACCAACAAGCGTCAATGCATTTGTAGTGCGTTCAATAGACCCAGATATCTTGTCTAGCAGCAAGTCTAGCCATTACGATCTTGAACGCAACCCATGATCCCGTAGACGCGCAGTAAAGCAGGGACAGGGAACCAGGCAAGCTTATGTGCTTGCACTGTGGACCAGGCAAGCCAGTCGGAATAAATCATAATCATGAAAAACATGTAGCCTGCAGTGTAACAAGTTCAGTAAACAATGGGTCTCGTTGGTCTTAATTCTCCATAGTTTCCAAAGCAAATACAACCAGTGATCCTTTTCACATTTAATATTGCCATTAAAGTGTCAGTTTGAAAAGGCTGTTATTCCATTGTAATCCTTGGTTCTTACAGGTCCTGGGATCATTCCTATTACTAGTTAATACAATTTACTTCAGGAGGAATAGCACGCTATTAACAACTTTCTATGAATGGAAAGTAGAGGATACATTTACAATAAAACTTTAAAATTGAAAACTTTTAAAATTTACTTTATTAAGTGAAAAATGCAGGAGAAAAATTAAGACCCTTTCTAGATTCGAACCCACGATCTTCAGATCAGCAGGCTCACAAGTTGACCCACTGAGTTGTCCAACAATACGGTCTAAAAGGAAAAGACATCTAATGCTGATGTTCATTTCACAAGATATAAAAAATAAGAAGGTCCGATTGTACAGCAATGATTCAATGATATGCATACCGATCAGTTAATCTTGAGTATTTATTGTGCCGGTTACGTTGTTACAGAGATTTAGCAAATCTGTTAATCTTTCATTTGAATCCATATACCTATGTATCATAGATGTTCCACTGTGAAAACTAGAGACTAATCTTTGGTGTTTTTCTCTTCGAATAATTGGACACGGTTACCGGCAGTGGAATTCTCCTTTGCTGATTACCGTGTTATACAGTTACCTTTACATTGCTGTAACGCGTGACATTTATCCTTTATAACTGGTGATAAAAACTTTTCACTGGTGAGCGCTTACTGTCAGATTCGGTTACTATCAGATTCAAAATTTAAAAGATCGGTGTGATATGGCAAGCCGTTTACTATTTATTCCAGAAAGCGATATCTCTTTAACTCTGTTAGATATCTCTCTAAAAAGATATATCTCTTACTTTAAAGACATATCTCTTTAAGTTAAGAAATATCTGTTAACCTTAAGAGATACCCGATATCTCTCAAATTTGAGAAATATCTCTTAACCTTAAGAGATTTCTCTTTAAAGTAAAGGATATCTCTTTAGAGATATATCTCTTTGACTTTGAGAGATATCTCTTTCACTTAGATATCTCTTTAATATAAAGAGATATCACTCATTTTAAGAGATATCTTTATAAGATTTTGAATGAAAGATATCTCTTAAAACAGAAAAAATACCTCTTTCCGAGCTCAAGAGAGACATCTCTATATCTGAAAGAGATATTTCTCTTGATTTTTAAAAATTATTCTTAAATGCACACGGAATGCTCCCCAAAGCGGAAACGCGCCAAAATTTTATTACATCAGTGTCAGATGCAAGCATTTTTGGCTTTCGATGTGCGCACATTTAGGAATGAAAAATACAAACATCTTATACATATATATACTATCTTTTATTTACTTTGTCCAACAAATCTACTGTTCAACACGGTAGAGACAACCTCCTCTACATATTCAGCTATTTTGATCACGTGCACTTATCATGTCATACAAAAGGCGAAGGTCATAGACTGTAGTAACCATTTTAGTCAATTTATTAAGGTCATGTATGGAGCGCCAAATTAACATAAACTCAAATAATTGAAGATATCTTTAATTATTTGAAGATATCATCAATTCAATTGTTGCTCTCTTTAATTGAATTGATGCCCGCATTAAATCAATTATTGCTCTCATCAAATGAATTAATGCGCGCTTCAATTCAATTATTGCTCTCATCAATTGAATTAATGCGCGCATCAATTGAATTAATGAGAGCAATAATTGATTTAATGCGCGCATTAATTCAATTATTGCTCTCTTCAATTCAATTGATGCGCGCATTAATTCAATTAATGAGAGCAATAATAGATTTGATGCGCGCATTAATTCAATTATTGCTCTCTTCAATTCATTTGATGAGAGCATCAATTTAGTAGAAATATTGCTCGCAATAATTAATTTAGAGCTCTGTTTAAATAATTTGATGATCTCTTTAATTCAATTGAAGATATCTTTAAATCATTTACAATGATTTTGTATAAGGAATTAATGCGTGCATCAATTCTTTTAAAGAGAGCAACAATTCAATTAAAGATATCATTAATTCAATTGTGGATATGTTGAATTGAAGATATCTTTAATTATATAGTTGCTCTCTCTAAAAGAATTATTGCTCTCTTCAAATGAATTAAAGATATCATTAATTCAATTGAAGAGAGCAATAATTGAATTAATGCGCGCATTAAATCAATTATTGCTCTCATCAAATGAATTAATGCGCGCATCAATTCAATTATTGCTCTCATCAATTGATTTAATGGCGTATTATATCAATTATTGCTCTCTTCAATTGAATTGTAGCGCGCATCAATTCAATTGTTGATATCATTAATTCATTTGAAGAGATCATTAATTCAATTGAAGCGCACATCATTTCAGTTGAAGAATTAATCCTATCATCAATTCAATTAATGCGCGAAATAATTCAGAATTGAAGATACCATTAATTATTTGAAGAGATCTTTAATTCAATTGTTGCGCGCATCAAATGAATTGATGATATCTTCAAATAATTGAAGATATCTTCAATTATTTGAGTTTATGTTAATTTGGCGCTCCATAGTCATGTCTTTAACTAAAAATATATCTCTGAAAGTTAAAGCGATATCTCTATTGCATTTTCTGACAGAGATATCTCTTTAACTGAATAAGAGATATCTTTTTTATATCGGTAATAAAGAGATATAGATCTCTATAACTTAAAGAGATATCTCTCAAAGTTAAAGATATATGTATCTCTCAAAGTTAAAGAGATATCTCTCAAAGTTAAAGATATGCCCCTCAAAGTTAAAGATATGCCCTTCAAAGTTAAACAGATATCTCTCAAAGTTAAAGATATACATGTATGTATCTCTCAAAGTTAAAAGAGATATCTCTCAAAGTTAAAGACATGCCCCTCAAAGTTAAAGAGATATCTCTCAAAGTTAAAGAGATATCATTTTTCGTTACAGGTTAGAATACAAATATGTGTACTATAGTTTGAGTCTAATATTGCTTTATTTACGATTTAAGAATCAAAAGAACATTAAAATTTCCTTTGCATTCAGTCGGATTTGAACACGGATCTTCAAATAGAAAGATCAAGTCCAAATTACGATGAATGTCCATAACGCCCTAGATTACTGCTTCACTAAGTAAATAAAAAATGTCGCAAGTTCTAATAATTAGTTTTTTTTTTAAAGTTAATTTACCGGAAGATAACCATCATCGTTTCTAGAAAAAAAAAATGTACAAATTATCTGACCTATCCTCCTATTTCCTCAACAGAAGAACATTTTGCAATCCAGTATTGTCCAAGACAAAGGGAGAGTACCGATTAGTGTGTATTCGCGGCCTCGGGAAAACGACCAGCTGCTTATCTATAGAGGATGAGTGTATATAAATATGTAGGAAATGACAGATACTCCAAAGAAGGCAATTATTTTTCACCGCCTTTGGTTTGTAACAAGGAAATTTGTAATAATGAGAACTTTGTCACTATTGATACCGTGTGTGTTGGTGGTTTATGTGTCTGCAGGGTGTTTGCCCGGAGGGTCGTGTCCAGTGACGGATATGAACAATCCCGATATACAGACAATGGCCCAGTTCGCTCTCACAACTTACGCAGCCAAATCAAACGCTGTGTGTGATGCAACTTTCAAAGTTAAACACGCCGAGACACAGGTAAAAATTTAAACTCAATACAGTAAAACACAGCTACTGAGAACCTTTAGGACCAGCGAAAAATAATTCCTTATAACCAAAGTTCGTTATATATGTCCGATTAATTTTCCGTTATTTTCCTCAAATGAGAGAATAAATATCACTTTGCAATAAGCATAAATTCATGATAAATGGGTTCGTTATAAGCCTGTTTTACTCTATATTGATGGAAATTTGAAATGGGTCTGTAAATTCTGAATTCCTGACGCAATTACATGTAGATCAGCAACTAAACTGTAGATGAAAGTGGGTCACCTGAATACGATTTTGTATTGACATGTTCAACTTTCAGCCTTTAAAGTATATACTTCCTCTCAATTAATTTTTAATGGCATGTTTGGATGCATGTTTACTCCTAAAAATATTCTGGATAGTTCATGGAAAATTATATGTATCACATTTGGGGGGGGGGGGGGGCATATACTTTTTACACCCCACTGGTTAGCGTCACTGAGAAAACATTAACTGAAAGTACCTTTGATTTGTCTATCATAATTCGTCTGTTGTAAATTATTCTTTGAATTTTTTAGATAATGAATTGAAACAATTTGTCTCAATAAAACTTTATGTTCATTAAAAACTAGCAATGATCTAATAGCGAGTAATCAATCATGCAATAAGAAAGTTGATTATTATTTCACAATCAATGTTGATAAAAAGGAATTGAAACGGACATTTTTTTTTAAACCGCAGTTTTCACATTGCGTTAATATTTTTGATAATATAAAATGCAAAATTTTGTTTCTACTATACAATAAATTAACAACTAAATTGACTTGTACATTAAATGAAACCCCAAAACATGTATCGCTCTATGCACCGCATGCCCACATCGTAAAGAGAATTATTGAGAATAGTGTTTCTTTTCCATTAACAGGTTGTTGCAGGTATCAACTACAGGTTGACAGTGGAAGCTACCTGTGGAGGACAGGTAAATTTTCCAATTATAATTCACGTTTTATAGAGGAAGATAAAGTTTGTAATTATAATACATCCTCTTTCTAAGTATTATAAAAGGGCAGGCAAATTTAGTCTTATTTCTGACTACTGGAGGATTAGAAATTTGCGTGTTTCCTAATCATAGACCAGTCTATTTTTAATTATGGTACAACTGGAAACATGTTCTCTTATCATAGGGTAGTCTATTTCTGATTAAAATAGGACACTACATAATGCTATCAGAAATGAGGTATATTATCATCGATCGTCATTTTAACTGAAAACGTCAATATATATATATATATATATATATATATATATATATATATATATATATATATATGGTCATTATCAAATTTCGCAGATTTTTCTATATGCTTGCTTTTTCTTCTTCTTTATGTTCAAAAAATATCTCAAAACCATAGAAGGATGTTGTGAACAAGATGATTTTTTGTTTTACTGGTGATCCTTCAAAGAACATTATGAATCTTAAAGTCTTGGATGGGGGGAGTGGGGGGAGGGGGCAAAATTGCCTTTTAACTCTATATACATGTAGTTTCTTTTAAACAAATGAATATGAGATATTCCTTGTTTAAAAAAAACTTGACAATAATGATATTACAACATCCAATGATACCTTTGCAGACGACAGTGTGTCAATTCACTGTGTTTGACCAATCCTGGACCAATACAAGAGAGCTGACATCTGACCACTGCAGCCATGGACATAAACGTGTAGCCATGGTTGGAGGTTTATCCCCCGCTGATACAAGCAGTGACCAGTTCATGGACGCCATGGGATATGCCGCCTCTCAGGTGGACGCCCAGACTAACAGCATGTTCAAAGTCTCTCCTGTTCACTTCAGCCATTGTTTCCAGCAGGTCGGTGTTAATCTAACCACTTATACAAATGGTAAACATGCAGGAAGTTCCTGCGAAATAAATCTAACTTGTGATATACTGTACATATTGATATAAAATAGAAATTATTGCATTGATCTTTCAAAATTACTTAAATATCACAGGCACTTGTTTGAAAATTACTTAAATACCACAGGCACTTGTTTGAAAATTACTTAAATACCACAGTCACTTGTTTGAAAATTACTTAAATACCACAGGCACTTGTTTGAAAATTACTTAAATACCACAGGCACTTGTTTCTGTAAATATGTTATGACCTTTGTTAAATACATATAAAATTGGAACCGTTTCATTAAAAAAAAGCCAAAATCTTTCATTTGTATTCAAATACTAGAGTTTTTTATGTTCACTTTTATACGAGTATGTTCCTTTTTCACAAGTAAATTTTATAGATAGTATGTGTGGACTTTTACAGGTTGTAGCCGGCATGAAATATGTATGTGACGTCACCTTCGGTGAGAACAGTTGCGCCAAGGGAGACACAACAGATCTGTCTCTATGTTCAGTGAACAGCAAAGGATTTGTAAGTTTACGGCTTTGTTTACAGCTTTGTTTACAGCTGCTGTTCAATACTAATACTAATGCTTCTATTCAAACAAACTGGTTCTTCTCATATCTATATGGACGAGTTGAAATGTGGTAATTTTTATACAACAACTACATGAAGAAACCAGTGTAGGAAACAAAGATTGTTTCTACATGATATTAGTGTTACTTTCGATTACATGTGGAAGAGAGATATTAAAACATATTAAATGAACGTTAGCATTATCCAAAGCAAAAATGTCAGAAAATTCATTTTACCTTGTGGGTATAATATTACTCCACACGCTTCTGTGATCTCTGTATCGGTGTTTTTCAGTCCTCCACCTGGCACGTGGAAATCGTGTCCCAGCCCTGGATGCCAACTAAGTACACATTGCAACAGCTCACGTTTAAGGTCAGTATCTGGGTTTAGATATTTTGTTAATTTTTGGAGTGTTCCATCCATATATTGCCGTTTTTATGAATGTTTGCTTTAATTTGTTTCTTGTAAATCACAAATGCTAAGTTTTGTACTTTATCTAACCACACATCTAGCAGTGTGTCAATGAGTTGTATATACTGTAGACCAACTTTTATTCGCGACGACTCTATTTCGCGATTCAACAGTGATGAACTGCTTCGCTGCGACTAATTTTCGCGACCGATATTATCTTTAACATACAAGCGACTTTAAAGGACTAGTTTGCGGCGAGAAATATTCGCGATGATGAAGTTCTTGCGAACCTCGCTAAAAACTTTACACGCGAATAAATGTTGGTTTAAGTATTTGAATAAAACATAATCATTACAAACCTATACAAAAGGTAATCTTTGGACAGTATTCAAGCTTTGTCAATTCAATCTCGGTACTTCCCCTGGTTTTATACATATCTAAAGTTGTCTATCTTTACTATATACATTGGTAACATGTTCTGTATTTCATTTTCAGCATTGAAATGGCACCATCACATAACCACCTGGTAAAATGGCAACCAACACAATTTATCAATTACTTCCGACATCTACTTCAGTGACTTTGTTGTGCGTGATCAACCTACTTAATTTATTTGTTGTTGCTGTTATGTTTGATTTTTATTAAAACTTTTTATATCCTGCCTTTTCATATATTGTTTTCTCCATTGTCTTCATTCTTGATATTCAGATTTACCTGCCTGTGAGGTCAATAACAAATTTATTGCTCCCCGAACTTGTTGACGGGGCATAATGGTCACAATATCCCTACTATTGCTCTGATTAGATAGAGTTAAGGGCAACTCTCCGCTTTGACCAAAACTTTCTGTATTTAATGTGTGTGTGTGTTTAAATGATCTCTCCGTCCCGTTCGAGAAATTTTCACTCAGATCACCACCTTTAGTTAAAGGCGTATGTGTGGCGCTCGAGGGCATAACTGAGGGTTTTTTTCAACGTCCCTGCGAGAGGTGGACCTCCATTTTACGGTCATGTCCAAAAAACCTACGAATTTCACTTGCTATGCGAACGAATCATTTCTGCATGTAGTAACAAAGTTAGACGCGACGTCAGGATTTTTGGATAAAAGTTACAGAGAAGAAAAAGTCCACGCAATAAAGGCAAAAAATGAAGCACATTTTGTGATTGTGGTGCATGGTTGCCATAGAAACCATAATGGTGAATTTTGACCCGTGTGAAGACTATGAATCTTGTGCAAAATCTAGAAAAATTCTTACATTTCACATGTTCAAAAACTAAAGTAGCAACTCTTTTTTTAACTTACAGATCAGTATAAGCTTTATGAACATACTGATTGCTCGAATTTCACACAGATTTGAGTTTTGGCGTGAATAACTAACTAGCTAATATTTAGTGGAAACACATCTGAAGGGCCCATTGTGATGAATATTTAATCGTAACAGCATGTCCAAATGTCAGTTCTCATGTTTAATACTATGCTACAATCACGAATGCACTGACATTTTACTCATATTGTGACGTCACCAGTTGTAGAGGAAGTGCCACAAAATATCAGTGAGGGTGTATGACTCGGAACCTTTGTTCTTTTGAAAAGGTCATATCCGAAAGACCCGAGATTCTCTCTTCTAAATGGCACGAGCGGCTGCGCGTCTCGAACAAATAACCTCTGCTTACAAAGCGAACACTTTAACCGCTGAATCGATCACCGCGATCGAGCTATTATGGCAATAACTAATAGCAGTAGAATAGAGCAGGGCCGTAAATTAACCTTCAATTTGGAGGAGGCAGGAAATTAGGCGGGGGTCTGGGGGCCGCCCAGGCCCCCAGACGCTGAGCACATTTTGTGCACACTGAACACGTTTCGTGCAAAATCCTTGATTCTAGGGCCTTCTAAGATGTTACTTGACTAACTCATTCTAAAAGAAAGATTTGGAATGCTTTTTAAGGGAGGTATCATGTTCTTAGTTATTGGAAACAACATAAATTCTAATGAACTTTAAATTTTAATTTTTTTTGGCTCAAAAGTTGGAGGAGGCAGCTGCCTCCTCCGCCTCCATGTAATTTACGGCCCTGATAGAGTGAAAGAATGTTTTAGCGTCGAAGTAAATTCAGTACTATATCTCTGGCAAAAATGAATAGGAATAATGAATGGACGTTAATGTATATGTAACCGTCTTGTATTTAATGAGAGGTCAGTATGGTTGTTAATCATTATAGTGGCAATGATGTGTATATTTATTAATTTATGAAGATAAAGCTTTAATCTTATATCAATCTTATTTTGCGCAAAGTGCATGGGAAAGCATAATGTCTGCGGATATCAGATAAAGAAATCTCTCGACGAAAAGTTGTACTTTTATTAGAATTCGAAAACATGGATAGATGAATCCATAATATTTAGAGGAATTAATACTTTTGTTAAGGACGGATAATTCACCATAAGGTTCACAATATAATATTAATCATTATTAGTTAACTTTACTTTGTTTCAAAATGATATGTAAAATGTCTCTTATTCAATTTCAAGCACTGGTTAAAACTGTAGACGAGATTTCTTTAAAAAGACATTTAATGCCTTTGGGCGGGGTGAATATTGTACCTCGAGGTGGTTAAAGCATTGTATTGACCGAGAACAATGTCATTTGTTTTCTTATATGATAATTAAATGTTTTAAAGTATCAAAACTGGCTACTAGAGTCTACAAAATGAAACCTGGTCGGCCATTTTCCTTTACGGCTGGAGTGCTACACATAGTCTTTACGTACAGTCTTTCACAATAAGTAGGTCCAAATGGCATAATTTTTTTTTAAAAATCGAAAAATCAACTTTCATGTTATTCATGAAATCATATGCAAATTTATCTGCAAGGTTTTATAGAATCTGGAAGCCA
The DNA here is from genome assembly GCF_947568905.1 of Ostrea edulis. Taxonomy (NCBI): domain Eukaryota; kingdom Metazoa; phylum Mollusca; class Bivalvia; order Ostreida; family Ostreidae; genus Ostrea; species Ostrea edulis. Next base: position 74,868,779 of record NC_079168.1, read on the forward strand.
TCTTTAGATCGGATTCGAAGCTGAACCCCCCCCCCCCCCCCCTAATAAAAAAATGGTTACTCTGTTATGTGATAGAAATCATATTGCAAGATCACAAATATTTGTTATAACTAGTATACAGACGTCAGTCATAACTTCAAGTTATCAAGATTGTAATTTCTGTGGAAACGAGGGGGTTATTTATATTTGGTCTTTCCTATAGGGGATAGGAGATAGGGAAGACCGAATATACATGTAAAATAACCCCCTCGTTTCCACAGAAATTATCAAGACAGCTGAAAGTGAATAGAGACGTTTATAGTTTTTGTTGAGTTACCAAAAAAAATAATATTCAATAGTATGAATTTTGAAATTCCCAATTTATTTTTGGCCTGATGTTGGAAAGATCAAATGTTTTATTCACCTCGAAAACACGTACGGGTGCCAATACGGATAAAACGGGGGCGAATCGTATCGGGGCAAAACCGTCCCGATACCGGAGAAAATGAGCAGGTGGTGTTATCTTTCCTGACCGTTAGAGGTCTCTCATTGTATATAAACATAGAAGGAAATCATATGACATGACAGTGAAAGAGTAATTTTTCTCCGTCTTTTGTTTGAAAGAAAGATTTTTTTTAACGATGAGAACTTTATCACTATTGATACCATGTGTGTTGGTGATTTATACGTCTGCAACATGTATGCCTGGAGCATATTGTCCCATGGATAACGATGTACTGCAAAATAATGCTATGGTACACAAGATGGCACAGTTCGCTCTCACGGCATATGCAACCAAATCGAATGTTCTGTGTGATGCAAAATTCAGTGTTACCCACACCGAGACACAGGTAAGCACGCCGAGACACAGGTAAACAATGAGTCACATTGGTAATTTTTTTTGTTTTTAGTTCTAACTAGATTCATCTTTGTTCTCAAACCCAGGTATCACCAAGCAGTGGGCATATAAACATTTTATGAAAGTAAAGAGAATTTCATCACCTGTACTTTGTGAAACATAAATGTATATGTGAAGTGATTGTATTTTAATTTTATTTTATATGGTACTTCCATGTGTCAGTGTAGCTGCAGAACTGTAGCTGTACAGGAAAAAACTTGGGTCGACATGGTCTCTCTTGCACTTTCCTTCAGGAGTCTAAAGTTAATTGCTTTTCTGGCATGCTTGATTTTGTCCATTCTTAAAACGAGCCCTATCCGTTTCCACCTCCTTTTTCTTACAATTCACCCATGTCACTAAATTACTTCATATGACAGACGACTTCTGTTTATGAAAAGATGTACAGTGTACATGTACCTGTAAGCTTCAAGCCTTGTCATTGAATAATCATGGTCAGCTTGATTAATCATAGGCTTTTTCACAGATCTGAATCATGAATGTATCGTTTCTGATAAAAAAAAAAAAGGGGGGGGGTCTAACATAATATGATTATAATCAAATTAATTGCTTTTGAATAGATCTTAATATATATCCATACTGATAAATAACAGGAGGGGGGATTCTAACATATCATAAACTTTAATCTACATTTATTGATTAACAAGATGCAAAATAATGATCATGATCAACTTGTAAATGAATAATCATAGGTAGCAGAGTTTTGAATGGCCAGATCTTGCTATATTCATACTGATAAGGGGGGGGGGGGGGGGGGGGGGGGTCTAACATAATGTATCGCAAACTTGAATCTACAGTCATTAAGTTCAATAACATGACCATGATGACCTATGCACATGCACCTGAGATATGAAATTCACATACAGTACATTAACCTGAAAATGTCCATTTCAGTTCTTGATTATCTGTCCTTAACATTTAGGTCTTGACTGTCAAATTTTATCATTTTAGAAATCACTTACAATTGATTCATAAGTTTAAACTGTGTTTATCTTACAACAATTAACATATAAGTTCTACAACATAGGGACATTATTCTCCTTGGATCTAACTAAATACAGGGTTTTTTTTTATAATTTATTTGTTTTTTGACACATACAATATAATCACACAGACAAATAAACAAACGGACAATCAATCATACATACATTTCATTCTCTCCTGTGGTCACTTGCTGTACAGTATGAAGCATAACAAAAAAAACATGTAAAAATTAAAAAAGAAATTATTCAAAAATATCTTCCCATCTCTTCCACATTTTATCAAAGCTGTGCATTCTATGTTTTTGAATTGCAGCATATTTTTCCACATGATATTTTAACTTTAAGTGACATAATAATCCAACAAGGTTTGGTTCCTTATCCTGCATTAAACAGGTAAAGATGTATTGTTTAACATATAAAATTATAAAATTCATAACTTTGTTATTAAAAGTTAGTGGATTTTCACCTAATATAATATTGGACACATTAAAACCTACTCTTTCTGAATATATATAGAAAAACTAAATACAGTTTATCAGGATATGATTATTTTTCTCTCTGAAGAGAAAGTACTTATATCATGATTTGTTATCTCCTTAGCTTATGAGCACAACAACTGTGCAAGATGCTATGACTATTTATGTACCAATACACCACTTGTTTATATATATTATGTTTCTCATGTTTTTCATGTCATTTTAAAGTTATCATGGGTTTGGAAAGAACTGCATTTTGTGGCAAAAGGATTTTTTTTAATAGAACAGCTACAAATTTGCATAATATTTTACTAGATCTATTTCATCTAATATATTGACAAAATTTATACCCCTAGACATGTATTTCAATTTGTAAATGTTGCTTATTTACATGTTAACACCAGCAGACAATTCTTTTTATGCAATTGCATGAAAAGTATATTTTAAGTGCAGAAAGGTCAAATTGAGCACACTTAATATGACAACAAGCAAATATGACATCATTTTTTTCTCTCCATATTTTGATTGCCCTTCAATGTAGAAATTCAAAATATACTTCCAAAATGAATTTATGAATGCTACAAAACTCAGTTTCAACTTCTTTAATTTACTTTAAAGTTTATAATTTGAAGTGCAAAATCTTAGCAATGTAAGGAAAGTTGCAAAAAAAATATATGAAAGCAAAATTATTTCTGTTTACTATAAAAGTGAACAACAAGCTATACATGACTAACACATGAACCTACATCCATGAAAATTGTGTTTTGCTCCATAACACTGTACAGTAAAGCACGGTTATAGTGAACTCCGAAGCCAGCGAAAAATAGTTTGTTATAACCAAACTTCATTATACAGTAAAGCACGGTTATAGTGAACTCCAAAGCCAGCGAAAAATAGTTTGTTATAACCAAACTGCATTATACAGTAAAGCACGGTTATAGTGAACTCCAAAGCCAGCGAAAAATAGTTTGTTATAACCAAACTTCATTATACAGTAAAGCACGGTTATAGTGAACTCCAAAGCCAGCGAAAAATAGTTTGTTATAACCAAACTTCATTATACAGTAAAGCACGGTTATAGTGAACTCCAAAGCCAGCGAAAAATAGTTTGTTATAACCAAACTTCATTATACAGTAAAGCACGGTTGTAGTGAATCTACGTACAGGGCCAGTGTGAAAAATATTTCGTTATAAACAAACTTTGTTATCTCCAATACAAATTTTATTTTCAAAGGGGAATAAATATCACTTCACAATAAGTGTGAATTCATTATAAACGTGTTTTACTGTATACTGACAGTCTAATCTGAATTATGAAATGGAAAGCTTTTAGTAGAATTTCATCTCTTTAATCAACAGATTGTTTCGGGTGTCAATTATAAGATGACAGTGGAGGCCACCTGTGGAGGACAGGTAAATTTCATGGTTTTTTTTATCATGTAGTTCAGTATTTATAACAACAGAGGACTGCCAAATTTTGTGCATATTTATCATAGCTCAGTCTATATAGATAGTGATTGAAGAACATGCAAAGTTTATGTTTTATAATAACTTTTAACATTGTGGTAGTGCTAATTTTCTTAACACATCAATGTTTTCATTGTGATTGTGATTAGATTTTCAGTTCGGCATAGTTATGTGACACATGTAAGTCCTTGAACTACAGCTCAGAGTCCATTGAAACAGGAACAGAATTTTAGTAGATGTTATGAATAATTTCTACTTTCAGCATGTTCAGTTCTATTGATTTCAATTAATGTGCATTTTATTACTTATTACAAAAAAACTATGTAATTTCCAGGTTTAGAGTATTTACATAGAAATAATTGTACAATAATTATGAAGGAACATACATACTTATTCATATACAGTTTACACTACATATATCAAAATTCAGGGGACTGGCCTGAATTGTTCATTATATCCAAAGTTCAATATAAATGATATGTTGAACTATATAGATAATGTTAGTGAGGATTTATATTTACTTCAATATAACTGACAGTTCAATATAATCAACTTCAATATAACAGATAGTTCAATATAACCGACTTCAGTATAACAGATAGTTCAATATAACTGACTTCAGTATAAATGGAGTAGACTGTACATAGCAGGACATGGTGATGTGATATGACAATTCATAATAAAAATATCCAAGTTTTCTACTTTTCTCTTCTTGTATTTGAAACATTATCAAAGATATTTTCCTAATCCACACAACTCGGTGATATTTTTAGTTGATAATAATAGAATATGTATGAAAGTGGAGTTATTTTAAGATTATATTTGCATACACAATGCACTGAATTTAGAAATCAATTTGGGACTCTATGTATTGTTTATTGATTCATGTCTGTGACTAACATCTTGTGGTACTTTTGCAGAGTACTGTGTGTCAGTTTGTGACCAACATCTTGTGGTACTTTTGCAGAGTACTGTGTGTCAATTTGTGACCAACATCTTGTGGTACTTTTGTAGAGTACTGTGTGTCAGTTTGTGACCAACATCTTGTGGTACTTTTGTAGAGTACTGTTTGTCAGTTTGTGACTAACATTTTGTGGTACTTTTGTAGGGTACTGTGTGTCAGTCTGTGACTAACATCTTGTGGTACTTTTGTAGAGAACTGTGTGTCAGTCTGTGACTAACATCTTGTGGTACTTTTGTAGAGAACTGTGTGTCAGTTTCTTGTGTTTGACCAGTCCTGGACTAGCACCAGGGAGCTGAGTTCTGACCACTGTACCTCTGACCATCAGACTGGGGTCGGGGGTATGTCCCCTGCCGATAAAAACAGTGACCAATTCCTAAAGGCCATGAACTACGCTGCCTCCCAGGTGGACATGCAGAGCAACAGCTTGTTCAGAACGACCCCTGTACATTTCAGTCATTGTTTCGAACAGGTCAGTGAAATAACTCAGCTGTTTTACTGGTATATTGTGTCTTGAATCATACTGTGTTTATTTGCAGGGGTTTTCTACAAGAAGTCATAAAATTGTACTAAACACTATAAGGAAAATAAAACATTTAGTAATTGTCTACACAACATGAAGTACAAAGTAATTTGTGTGATATAGTGTAGATGAAGTAATTGTCTACACAACATGAAGTACAAAGTAATTTGTGTGATATAGTGTAGATGAAGTAATTGTCTACACAACATTAAGTACCAGTAATTTGTGTGATATAGTGTAGATGAAGTAATTGTCTACACAACATTAAGTACCAGTAATTTGTGTGATATAGTGTAGATGAAGTAATTGTCTACACAACATTAAGTACCAGTAATTTGTGTGATATAGTGTAGATGAAGTAATTGTCTACACAACATTAAGTACCAGTAATTTGTGTGATATAGTGTAGATGAAGTAATTGCCTACACAACATGAAGTACAAAGTAATTTGTGTGATATAGTGTAGATGAAGTAATTGTCTACACAACATGAAGTACAAAGTAATTTGTGTGATATAGTGTAGATTAAGATAACAGTAGGATAATGGGAGACTACTCATTAAAAACAAATGAAGTTATACATGTATGCAAGTATTATTGTCACTTGGACCGTTTTAATTTTGGAAATACCCATTAGGAAGAATATCACCATTGAGGGAAGATTGTGTATTGATGAAACTTTTGCTTGTTTTAAGAATTATACATTCTTTTCACTTAATTTCTTTATTTAGTATTGTTTAGGTATTAATATATTGACCTTTACAGGTTGTGGCCGGAATGAAATATGTATGTGACGTCACCTTCAGTGAAAACAGTTGCACCAAGGGAGACACAACAGATCTGTCTCTATGTTCAGTGAACAGAAAAGGATTGGTGAGTTTACAGTCTAGTTTTTATATGCCTCTCATTAGATGGGACATATTATGTTATGGCACTGTCCATGCATCTGGCTGGCTGTCCGTCCGTACGTCCGAGGTCATGTTTTCCAGACTATTTTTCATAACAGATGCATGTATAACTTTGAAATTTGGTCACAATTTCTCCCTCAAGAAATGTAAGAGTGAGTTTACATTTCAGATGAATTGGTCCGTCCTTGACCTACTTTAGGGCTATAAGTTCGTCAAACAGTTTTCCAGACTTGTTTTTGTTAGAGATACGGATATTGCCCTGAAATTTACAAGTAAGCTTCCTCTCAGAGGAATACAAGTTCAGTTTGCATTTTAGCTGGATTGGCCCATCTGTCCATGACCTACATTAGGACTAAAAGTATGTCAAACAGTTTTCTGGGCTTTTTTTCATTATTGGTACAGATATTGCCCTGAAATTTAGTCACAGGCTTGAGGAATACAGGTACAGTTAACATTTTAGCTGGATTGGTGCTCTATGACCTACTTTAGGGATAGAAGTAAGTCAAACAGTTTTCCAAAAAAATTTTGGTATGGTCACAGGTATTGCTCTGAAATTTTGTCACAACCTCCCTCTCGGAGAAATACACAATCAGTTCATATGTCAGATGGATTGGTGCACCATGACCCACTTTAAGGCTTTTCTATTCAGAATTTGTGTTGTATCAATTCAGAGTGCATAATATGCTTAAAGGTTGAATTTCATTATCCGACTGGCGTATATTATACCATTTGCAGTACTCTTGTTGGCAATTGTAGCAGGAGGTGTATTGTATACAAGTCTGGTATTTCTAAGCAAGAGGAAATTATAATAATTTTTTCCAGCACACTTCCTTATAGATATAAACAAGTTGAATGAATGTTATGCAGGTTAAACTTAATTCTGAATTGTTTAAGTTTGTTTTTGGCATGTGACCAAAAAATTGCATCCATGAATAGAAACCTGCTTATCTTCCAGTCTGACTAAAGTACAGACCTATATTATAGATACTGTATTCATAATATAGGTCTGTAGTTTAGACAGAGAGCATATTTTCTAGAGTCGGAGAAATAAATGACATATTTTCGCACGTGAAGAAAGTCGGTGCAATGTAATAAACAATATTTTATCATACGATTTTTCAAAGTGGGTATTACACAAGTTTGATGTCAATACATTTTATGCTTGGTGTTTTTCAGTCCTCCACCTGGCACGTGGAAATCATGTCCCAGCCCTGGATGCCAACTAAGTACACATTGCAACAGCTCATGTTTAAGGTCAGTATCTGAAATGTGCTTCTTTGTTTTTGTTGTATATTTCGTAAAGTTCACAAATCGTAAACTTTTGTGATGACACTAGCTTTGCATAATTGTACATCATGAATTTTGAAAATATGAATCTGAAACTAGCTCTGCATATGAGATGGATTGAATATTAATTTCCTTCAAATGAACTTGATCATACAGTACTAACAACTTTTAAGCCAGTGTTAGCAAATTTCAGAAGTTGTCTGTGAACTGGAAGATAGTTTTTAACAATATTTTAAACCTCCACCAGTTGATCAGCACTATCTTTTCTTGACTCTGTGCACATCTTTCTTTTTCTTGACTTTATCAGCATGTAACATTCTCTATATTTGATATTTACAGCATTAAATGGCACCATCATATAACCACCTGGGTGAAATGGCAACTAACACTATTTACTAATTTGCTAATTTCTTCGGACATCTACTCCAGTGGTTTTGTTGCATGAGTTCAACCTACTTAATTTGTTTGTTATTTTGTCAGATTTTTATTAAAGTTTTGTATATCACTGTGTTTTATACGTCAATCTGTACTTGTTTTTTCTCGGGGTGCTCAGATTTTCAAGACTTTTACAATGTGTATGCATGTACTATCATTATATGTTAAACACCAATTTTTGTTGTTCTTGGGGTTCTGGAATATTATGATATCAAAGATGGGAATCAACGAAATCATTAAAATACATTTTCTATTCAAGGAGTTCGACTTTAGTTGGAATTTTTGTGAGTTGTACATGATTTCGTGCAAGAATTAAACATTCCTTAGCCATCTTATAAATCATTTGGTTGCATTTGTTGTGGTGTCTGTTGTGGGTGATGGCTTGTGCATTAATCCTCTCCATTTTTATTTCATTCTAACCCATTTCAAAATTATATTCACAGAGAAAAACAGTCGTAGAGTTGTGTGAATATTTTGTCTAACTTTTATAGTATATATCGAGATTTAGTGTCACCCCTGCTCACACAAAGGATAAGCTTGTTTGATGGCCCACCTTTGATGAGTGGACTGTGGTGTGATTGAAATTTACATGCTTACTCTGACACTCATTAGCAGTCACTGTAATTGTAAAATTCAGGCATTTCACTCCACAAGCGATTGAAAAAATCTAAACACTGAGATCAAACGAAAGTATCATGTAATCCAGCTGGGCAGTACATTTATTTAAATGATAAAATGCTTTCTTTGGCTTGCTAAATGGGAGAAGAAGATTGCAAACATTGCAGAAAAAATGCATAACCTAAATACTTTTAAGTACGTAATAGATAGATAATATTGACCTGTAAGTTATTTAGGTCACCTGAGTAAACTCAGGTGACCTATTGCAATTGGTTGTCGTCCGTCGTGCGTTAACAATTGAACATTTTTAACTTCTTCTTAATAACTACCATTCCAATTCTTTTCAAATTTGGCATGAAGCATCATTGGGACAAGGGGAACATAAATTGTAAATTTCAGGACTCCAGCACCCCTGGGGCCATAGGGGCAGGGCAAAAACTGTCCAAAATTGACCAATTTTCAAAAATCTTCTTCTCAAGAACCACACACGTGTAAGAAAAACTAAATGCATAGTGATGTAGAGCAGGAAAGCCTCTACAAAAATTGTAAATTTCATGATCCCTGGGGTAGGGGTTCTGACCCCAGGGCGGGGCCAAACTTGGTATGTAGTGTTTACATGTAAAACACTTAAATAACATCTTCTTTAGTGCTGTTGATACTAAATTAAAAGTAAATAGATATTTAGAAAGAACAGGTAGTCCTTTACCAAAACTGTAAATTTGATGATCCCAGGGATAGGGTTTTGGTATAAGGATGGGGCCAAAATGGTCAGTTATTAAATGTGTGAACAATAGACATTTTTAACTTCTTGATAACTATCATTTCAATTCTTTTCAAATTTAGTATGAAACATATTTGGCACAATGGGAACATAAATTGTAAATTTTAGGATTCCTGAACCCCTTGGGCCTTAGGGGCGGGGCAAAACTGCACAAAATAGACCAATTTTCAAAAATCTTCTCAAGAACCCCACACATGTAAGAAAAACTAAATGCATAGTGATGTAGAGCAGGAAGGCCTCTACCAAAATTGTAAATTTCATGATCCCCGGGGTAGGCTTAGGGGTTCTGACTCTAGGGCAGGGCCAAACTTAAATAACATCTTCTTTAGTGCTATTGATACTAAATTGAAACTAAATGGATAGAACATGTAGTCTTTTACCAAAATTATAAATTTGATGATCTCCAGAGTAAGGGTGGGGCCAAACTTAGTATATAGTATTTATGTGTAAGTTTGCTGATACTGTATAAAATATAAATGCATACTTAGGAATTAAGCAGAAAAGGATGTGCAAAAAATGGTGAATTTCACAACCCATGGTTATGACTTTATGATGGGTCCAAATTAGTCATATCTTTTGATGTTTTAATGTTAATACACCCAGCCTTTCATCAGTGTATGCACTTTTGAGGGCAGTGAAGTTTTAAGAACAAATCTCGTTTTATGCTGTTGCTGAACATTAGAATTTAGCTTAGATATTTAGAACAGGAATTTTTTTCTAGATTTCATAGCCCGTGGGAGTAGTGATACTTTTTCACTAGTATTGAGGTGACCGATAAGGCCTGTAGGCCTCTTGTTTAAACATAACAGCTGAAAATCCACTGACCTTGACTTGTCTCCATATTTGGTAATGATTTCCATATTTGGACAATGGTAAAGGGAAATAGTTTAAGAAGGACAAAATAAACCATAGTGTAATATTGGTAAACATTATTTATTATTCTAAGTTTAGATACTGGTAAAAGGTGAAAATTAAACCAAAAAACATACTTTCCAACAATTTCAACACTGCAGCAAAATGGGCCACAGAATTCATGGAATGTGTATATATTCATTCACACACGGACAGATGGCACTAAAAACCAGATCTAACTAGATTGAAACAAAATGGGTCTTCATAGTTAATTAAATATTGGGCATCACCAACAATGCTGAGAATGATTTCGTGTTTGTGCAGATTTTGGTGGAGAATTTAGTCTCAGTTCTTAAGAAGATGTAAATGTGAAATTTTATCAGGTGATACAGACAGAGGATGGGCAGTCTCTGATAAGGAAAGCCCATTGAAGTCTCAGGTGATCTGAAAAAGTAATTTGTAAGTTAATATAGGACACATGATCAAAATTTAGTGAAATTGTTCAATAGCCAGTACTGATTAGTGAAGAGTATTACCTACCTTGCATCAAGGCCATTTTTTAAAATCAAAATTGATCTACCTGTACATTGTACCTTAATTGACTGTCTTTAAAGTGATATTGAACAAACATTACTGTATAACATATGCAGAAAACGTTTGCTGTAAGAATAGACAGTATTGGGTATCTTGAGTGAAGAATTTTCTGACTTTTTATGTAAAACTTTAAATATTTGTACATAAGGGCATTAAATCTATTTTTTTAAATACTGTTAACCACAAGTAAATCCCTGTTCAGACCACTGTGAATATCTAAGTCTGAATCTATATCATCACAATATTTATAGTAAAATTATATTGACACTGTTACATACTGCTGTAAGCCTGTGCTTGAACTTTGACAAGAGTAGCACACTTTAAACTGATACTTCTAACCGACATGATGGAGATGAGGACACTCCAAGGGTTTGTGTTAAGCCATGCTCCTTGTGATTACATTTCTGAACAGCTTCTCGAACAAATCTGTCCATTAGTCGGTATATTGTAGCTGTTCACATAACTTCACAGGCCCTTTTCTCTTTGATGATTTGGGATGAATTTACATCAGATTTCCATGTCAGACATAGAAGAAAAACAACCTGTCAAACAGTTATTGAATATGCATTCCATGATAGATTATTTAATTGCTATTGAAACTTCTCAACTCGGTGTCAATCATGAAATAGAGAAGCAATATTTGTCTCCCATTTGGAGGGGGTTCAATCTTCTACACCTGTTCATTAGTCTCTCACATAGACTACAAATACTTTCACTACAAGGTATATAGTTTTACTTGCATATTCCATATGACGATTTGTTTCATTGATACAAATGTAGTAGTGAACCATAGTTTGGATTTGCTTTGTTCTATGTAGGATTTTAATTGTGCATTTGTCCTATATATTCAGCATATACTGTTGTTTGTTTCTCTACATGTGATAGAATTACTGCTTTGAAAGGAAACATCTCAGAAATTGCACTGCCCAATACAATGAGAATCATCCTGATGTACTTATTACTGTTAGGGTTAATCTTTTATTGACTGGTCTCCCATCCAGTGGGGAATATACAACTATTTATTGACTGGTCTCCCATCCAGTGGGGAATATACAACTATTTATTGACTGGTCTCCCATCCAGTGGGAAATATACAACTATTTATTGACTGGTCTCCCATCCAGTGGGGAATATACAACTATTTATTGACTGGTCTCCCATCCAGTGGGAAATATACAACTATTTATTGACTGGTCTCCCATCCAGTGGGGAACTATTGTCTCCTTAATGGAAAATAAACACCAAAACAGTTTTTAGCTCACTTGAGCCGGCCTTTGATCAAAATTTGTCTGGCATCTGTTGATGTCCGTGTTAACTAGTTTACATTTTCATCTTCTTCTCCAGAACCACTGGGCCAATTTCAATCAAACATGGCAAAAAATACCCTTGGTTGAAGGAGATTCAAGTTTACTCAAATGAAGGACCATGCCTCCTCAAATGGGAGATAATCAAGAAAATATAAAAATAGGGTGGGGTCATTTAAAATCTTTTCAAGAACCGCTGGGTCAGAAATGTGGAAATTTACATGAAAGCTTCCGGACATAGAGTAGATTCAAGTTTGTTTAAATCATGGTACTTGGGGGTAGGGTGGGGCCACAATATGAGATCAAAGTTTAAGATGCTGATATATAGAAAAAATCTTCTTAAAAACCACTGGACCAGAAAAGTGGTAATATACAGGAAAGCTTCTTAACATAGAGTAGATTCAAATTTGTTTAAATCATGGCCCTCGGGGGTAGGATGAGGCTACAAAAGTGGATCAATATTTTACATGCTGATACATAGCAAAATTCTTTTAAAATCTCCTCAAGAATCACTCATGAAAGGTGAAGATAACGAACAGTGATCAATCTCATAAATCCCATAAGTAATACAAAATAGATAGTTGGGCAAACATGGACCCCTGGACACACCAGAAGTGGGATCAGGTGCCTATAGGAGGAGTAAGCATCCCATGTTGACCTGTTACACCCACCGTGAGCCCTATATCTTGATCAGGTATACAGAGTTATCCGTAGCCAAAATCGGTGTGCCGAACAATCGGTATGAAACAAGTCAGACAGCATTTGACCCAATGATAGGTTGTATTGGCAAAATAGATCATTATAACGACCATGGAATTTGCAAAATGCTGATTTTAAACGAGACTGTTGCTCAGTTCAGTTAAGGCTTCCCGAGACCATTACAGTGCTGTATGTAAATGTACCTCAGTGCACTTTGCACTGTATGACATCACAATAAAAACGTAAGTCACGACGTTCAAGTTCTTACAGTTGTATCGCGGGGGAAATGTCATAATATTATGTCATTGTTTACTACTGTTATGAAGTGATATGCAATATACATGAACATTTTTCTTGTCAAATGCTTATCAAACATGTATAATCAGATGTTATTTCTTCCTTCATATCAAATCACTCTGCATTTATCATGTATAGTTTGCGCGAAGGTGATATTTATTTTATATTGTTACCTTGAAATCACCCTATACATGTATGTCTTCTCCTCATTCCGATTATCACTGCGTTTAATTTACATAATTATTGTGAGCAGCTGCAGTAAATGTAAAAGTGCAGTGATGTACAGTGTATGGTGGTGGTTGAAGTTTATATATTTATATTCTTATTGCATTGATATATCAGAAAAGTGTTGGGAGCAACTTCTGACACAAAAAGAAACCCCTTTCTGCATCTGATAATCTTTGTTGCATTAGATGCATTTTAAATTACTTCCTTTTATCAGAAAACTTGCTCCCAAGGCTTTTCAATTAATGTAAAGTAGGCTTTGTTTTTCAATATGAAAAGGGTCAGCCTGCATGTAACTGGTATCATTGCACTTTCGCGATTATTACAATCATTATTGTTGGTTTTAAATATGTAATGTCACGTGATAGTCTCGTGATAATAAACACCTGTCTCCGAGTCAATAAAAATATATGGATTCCTACTAGGTATTGGTTTAAATGTCGATTTGTTTTTGGATATTTTTCCTTAAATATTATCCATTTAAAACACTTACGACTGTTCTATATGTGCATTTTACTTTATTTTTGTATGGGATACCTTAATTCAATTGAGTGGAACCCAGAATGCCAGAAAAGTGGAAATTTAGATGAAAGCTTCCTGACAAAGAGTAGATTGATTGAAATTTATTAAATCAGGGTCTTTGGGGGTAGGATGGGACCACAATAGGGGATCAAAATTTTAAATGCAAATTTATAGGGAGAATCTTTAAAAATCTTCTCAAGAAGCACTGGGCCAGAAAAGTGAAAATTCGTTTGAAAGCTTCCTGACATGAGTAGATTCAAGCTGTTCAAATCATGGTTCCTAGGGGTAGGATGGGGCCACAAAAGGGGATCAAAATTTTATATGGGAATATACAAGAAAATTATTAAACAATTGTTAAAACATTAATTCTTTTCAAAAGTAGCAGGACCACACTAATTCAAATGTTTGCAAATTGTGTAGATTTTTAAAAAACATTTTGTGCCCCAGACATGACTAAAGTCAAGGGCATATTTCGTCCTTTCTGTCCGAAACTTTAGCATTGATCATAACTTTTGAGCTTTCATATTTGCATTCCTTGTGACATATCTTTTCTTTGGTACCAATGTTTTCAACCTTATGACCTTGACCTTGGAGTATGGCATCCTTTAAAGAAAATTTAACCTATTCAGTATCTCCTGAACTATTTAAGGACTTTAATAATTCAAATAAAGATTTTGTATGGTATTAGGCCTTACAGGTCATACATGACCTTTGACCTTGGTGTTTGACCCAAATTTCATATACTTTAACCTTACTCTTAACATTTAAATGGTGAATGAGAGGACTCTCATATATCATATATATACATTCCTTGTGACAAAACATTTTTTTCATATTAAAGCTTGTAACCTTTCTACCTTTCGGTTTGACCTACTTTTAAGAAAATTTGATACATTAATATTTCCTGAACTATTTAAGGTAGGACATTCATATGTTGTATGTAAATTCTTTATGGCAAGACCTTTCATGCGTTTTCAAGGTGTTTGACCTTGAAGTTTGACCTACTTTAGAAAAACCCTGACCTAATCAATATCTCCTGATTGAACTATTTAAGGTATAAAACTTATATTAAACTTTCGTATGTTGTATATAGTAGATTTCTTACTGCAAGTTCTTTCATTTCATACCATGATCTTTGACCTGAAGTTTGACCTACTTTTAAGAAATTTAACCTATTTGATGTCTCCTGAACTATTTAAGGAAAAACTTTCATATGTATATTTTGTATATAGATTCTTTATGGCAAGACCTTGTGATACCATGGTGTTTGACCTTGTGACTTTGACCTTGGAGTTAGCTGCAATAATGTAGCCCTCTCCGATTTTTTGGGGGGAGAGTATCCCTAAAATGTCAGAATAAAAAAAATTGGATGGGGCTACATTATAGCAGCTACCTTGGAGTATGATCTACTTTTAAAAAATCTTACCTATTCAATATATCCCGAACTATCTAAGTTAGAACTTTTATATTTTGTATGTAGATTTTATGGCAAGGCCTTTGGTATCATACCATGGTCTATGTGACCTTGACCTTCTCCCAGAACAGCAAGGTCATTGGTATTGAGGCATCCCCATATTGTGTGAATTCATGTTCAGTTTTGTCTGGACCCAATGAAATTTTTCATGGGAATAAAGATTGAAAAAGAAAATGTTTTAAATATCATTCTTGTATTAATATGTGAAGATTTTGTCCTTGTACCTCCAAGATGAAAGATAGGGATAATACTGATTTTGGTCTGTGTCTTCTTTGTCTACAACTTTAATCTTGGTTATACAGTAAAACTCTGATATAACGAATTTCTGGGAACCCTCTATAAAAATTCAATATAAGCGTAATTCGCTATACGTTTATAGCGAATTCATAATTCAAATATAATGAATTCGTTTTAAAACTGATTTGTTCTACATGTATATCAGTTCTGTAAGAAAGTAGCAATCGATATACTTGCATTTGTATTGTCTTTAAGAGAAATGAAGCCTATATATTTTCGAGAAGAAATATTTTTATGCAAGAAATTTACATATTGATTTATATATGATAATTTATCTTTATGGATTATTAAGTCATGCAAGAACATGTCGACAGAGAAATGTCAACAAAATTTTGTGCAATACATACATGTACAGTCTATTGCAATTGTCATTTACTTGTTGCTTTACACAAATAAAGGAGTGTACGATAAAATAAATGCAATCAAACTTCAAATTTAATTCAATGGAAAACGATTGTTAAAAATCACAAAGAGTTTAAAATGAAAAAAATAAATTTGTTATAAAAGGTGATTTTTACGTTCATTTTTAATTCAAGGGGAATAGGAATTTACTTCGTTATATCCGTAAATTCGCTATATCCATGTTCGTTATAGATGCAGAATTTGATATAGAATATATATAGAATTTGCCGGGGAAATCGTTTTCACTTCGCTATAGCCGTAATTTCGCTATATCCGTGTTCGCTATATTCGAGTTTTACTGTAACTTTTAAATTATACAAGAGATTTTAGGGCTGATGAACTGAAAGGTCAGTTTAAAATGATGTGACCAGTAGAGGTCAGCATTATTCACTAAGGTCTTGTCCAGATTTTCCTATATTGATCAAGGTGGGGGGGGGGGGGCATAATTTCACAAGCACATTCTGTTCACTGTATAAAAGATCATTTAAGAAATACATGTAACTGATTTCCAATAATCATGTCAAAAAAGACAAATTACTTAAGAACTGATTTTTGGTTACATGATGACTATAGTTCTCTCCTTGATTTAATTCAACAAAGAGAACAATCTACAGGCAGTGATTTCTGAGAATGGAGGTGAAGATGTACCTGTATGCTAGACAATGAATTTAAAATAGTCACAGATTTTAAAAGTGTGATCATATATAGCATACTTGATTCTGATACAATCCGACCGAAACGAACTGAGCCGAGTATACTCGGTGACACACTTAGACAAGTGACCAAGCTACAGTACAGTAATGAAACTGTTGACCTTCTATTGTATGAACATTATTCAGCATAGAAATGACAAACCTATTTACAAATCGTTTATTTCACCAGTGTAAATATTAAAAACAATTTGTCTTAGAATAAACAACTCTCGATACTACTGTCTGAAAGGACGCCAGCTTAAAGTTGCCTTCCCCTATCAAAATTTCCGGCTCAATCGACGAACCCAGCGGGATGCATGCATAATTCCAGCTCACAATCAAGTGTGTTGCCGGGTATCGCCGATTAACCCAGGTGCGCCGAATCGTTAGAATCAAGTATGCTAATAGACAGACATTTTGAAACAAGGAACAATCTAAACACACATTGATAAGGAGTATGCTGCTGATGTAATTTTTGAAATTGTCAAATACATATGCAATGTAGCATCACTGTTAATTCAAGTATATTTACTAAGGAATAAAATTTCAGTAAATGATTTTTGATGATGCATGAAAGTATGAACAGCGATTCTTCATGCCAGCACTTCAGGAAAAGTATGCCGGTGTGAAGCGTTGCAGTTCATACCCTCGTGTATTTTCTAAAATGAAGTTTATTTCATGTATTTACATTCTGTGTTCACGTCTGTTGAAATTTTCAGTCATTGAAATAGACATAAACTATAATATTTATCTGTATTCATACGTACAAATTGTTTACAACTGCAATGCATTCATGAGGAAATATGGCTGTCATTACACTTTGTAGAGATATCAAATGCAAAAATAATGGAAATATACAGATAGAGTGACATAGATCATAGTTTTCTCTGGAGTAATGTGTTGTGATAAAATCAAATGGTTTTGAATGTGTAATTTAGAAAGGTGAAGATAATGAACATTGATCAATCGATCTCCTATAAGGAATACAAATAGAGAGTTGGGCAAACATGGACCCCTGGATATACTAGAGGTGGGATCAGGTGCCTAGGAGGAGTAGGTATCCCCTGTTGACCGGTAGAGAAATCTATGGTCTCCCTTTAATAAAAAGTATTTCCCTTGTGGCTTAGCTGCCTCTGGAAATAAATTTTACCTTGTGGAATCTTAGATTTTGCTGTTTCTTTCATCCATTTTATAATATTATAAGTTAAAATTTATTTATGGTCAAAATTAAGATTGGTATTTGTGTTTTTTAAAGCAAGAAAATGTGGTAGAACAACAGGATTTAAAGAACCTGAAAATGAAAGTGTTAAAGGAGAAGCTTGGGTTGAAATTAAAATCTGATGCCACACAGAAGATAATGGAAGCTACAGATATGAGTAAAAATAAATTGAAGTTTGGGAGAAAAATGGTGGATCTTAAAAAGCCTTTACTTGGTAAAGATGGACATGATATGCAGCAACACAGCAAATCCAAATTGCTAGGTGGAGATGGTCATGATCTGAAACCTCATGGAAAACGAAATCTGATTGGTGGAGATGGTCATGACCTGAAACCTCATGGAAAATCAAATCTGATTGGTGGAGATGGACATGACTTGAAACCACATGGAAAACCAAATCTGATTGGTGGAGATGGACATGACTTGAAACCACATGGAAAACCAAATCTGATTGGTGGAGATGGACATGACTTGAAACCACATGGTAAACAAAATTTGTTAGGTGGAGATGGACATGACTTGAAACCACATGGCAAATCAAAAATACTAGGTGGAGATGGACATGATATGAAACCTCATACAAAACAAAATTTGATTGGTGGAGATGGACATGATATGCAGCAACATGGCAAATCAAAATTATTAGGTGGAGATGGACATGATTTGAAATCACATGGAAAGTCCCTTCCCATGGATGGAGGAGCATTTGGAATGCTACTTAATGGACGCCCCATGTTTGATGGAGGTGTTGGTGATCTATGTCAGTGGGGTGTATTCCAACAGTTTCAGGAAAGATTCAAGAGACTGTACATGTCTAAACAAGGTATTATAAAATTTCTGTACCATCTGCTGTCTATTTCACCAAATTTTACAGGACCTGCTTTCATAAGAAGTTTTACGCTCTCTTTTTTTCAGAGGAGAAAAGCCGATTTAAGATTTTCTGTGAGAACATGAGAAAGGCTCAGAAATTGCAGGATATTGAGAAGGGAACAGCAGTGTATGGGATGACAAAGTTTGCAGACCTGTCTGGTATGATTGAAATAATTTTAGAACCTTTCAGTTCTCTTGAGCCATAGACTAAAGTGAGCCTTTATGATCTCAAGTCATCTGTCTGTCTGTCTATCCTTCTATATACAATGTATATTTCTGTATATTTGTAACTTTTACATTTTGACTTCTCCAGAACCACAGGGCTAATATTGCCATTAAGTATAGAGGCAATTCAAATGTGTTCAATTGAAGGGTCACATCCACTCAAAAAGGGGAAGTGATTAGCAAATAGAGGAGGCAGGGTAGAGGCTGTGTATAAATTTTCCCAGAATATTGTACAAACAAGACTATTCAAATCATGAACCACAGAATCGGGGTAGGCAATAAACAGCAAGGCTGCATCCTATCAAAAGAGTATGCAAACTTCCTCATGCAGATTATTGTTCAAGTCATGACCTTGGTGGATAGGATTGGGCCACAACCGGGATTCAGATTTTGAATTTATTCTTTGTTAGGACAGCAAGGTTTTGCTTCATGAAACACAATTTGCAAGCATCCTTGTATGAAGTAGATTCACAGTGAGAAATATGTATATTTTTGTTCTCAAGAACAGCAAGGCTACAATTTGTCAGAACAGTATTTATGCATTCTCACATAGTATTAAGTTAGTTATGCTCAAACTTTGGTCCTTGAGGCCAGGATGGGACTATACAACGTACATGTAGATGAAAATTCATATTAGATTACGTAAAGGAAAAATAATGCACCGTTAAAAGGGGGCATGTGTGAAGGTGAGCATTGTGGCCCATGTGCCTTTGGCAGATTTGAAAATTTTAAAACTTTTCCCGTTATCAGTCATCATCAACCATAAAATTACATGTATTGAATTTATGATTGTGTAGAATCCGAGTTCAAGCAGTATGTTGGCAAAGTCTGGGACCAGAATGCCAATAAAGGAATGAAGAAGGCAGCCATACCTCACATGAAATCCTTACCCAAGAGTTTTGACTGGAGGAAACATGGGGCTGTGACAGAAGTTAAGAATCAGGTCAGGGCTTTGTATTAACAAATTGTACTTTTAGGATCATGAGATTGTAGTTTGGAGGACATTTATAAGCCCACAGCTGTATTGACCCGTAAAACAAAGTTGCGTAGTACCTTTTGACTACATTTATCAATTAAAATGTTGTGAACACTGTATCAATACAGTAAAACATGGTTGCAGTGAACACATTTATAATGAATTCATGTTTATCACATGATGTACAGGTAACAAAAGAACGGAGTTGCAGGATGTGAAATAACAAAGTTTTTGTATGAATATGATTACTTTATAGGGATCTTGTGGGTCATGTTGGGCTTTTTCTACCACTGGCAACATAGAAGGACAGTGGGCCATTAAGAAGAAAAATCTGATCTCCCTGTCTGAACAAGGTATGAACCTGAGCCAGTTTTACACACTTGCACGAGAGGGATTAATTATGGATTCATGCGATATGGTTATGATAGTGTGTTTACATATAATTTTACTTAGTCCATGCGAATTTGTAATCTAGTTCATCAGATTCACCGCTTTCATTTATAATAAATCCAAATTATAATAATATCAAAAAATAATTTCTGCCTGCGTGTCCAAAAATATCTGTATAAATTTTTTCGACATTTTACAACAAGTGCACAAAAGACCTCGATACATGTGGTTGATGAATCACAGAAGTGTGGTCTCTCGAGAAAGTTCTTAACAGTGTAATACGGCGTTTCAAGTTTTTGACAATGCATATCTTTGATATGTACGATACTTCAAAACACTAGATGGGAAGTTGTTCCTTATACTGCAATTGAACTGGAAGCTGATGAAACTTTTGAAGCGCTAGTATTAAGGTTATGTGGTAATTAAACAAATGATATCTGATGATTTTAATCTCTTTATTTTTAAGCACTCGCTTTTTGAAATAACACTTAATTCAAATAAAAATATTTATATTTCTTGTATTTGCTGGCCTCATGATTTTTATCTCCAAAATGAAAAATGATATGTGTAAAATAATTTCGCCCTCTCGCCTCACTTCTTTTGTTTGAAAATCCGAAGAACTATTTTACAAATAGGTGTGGCCTTATCATCAATATCCATTGAAATCTGATGAAGTAAAATTATATGTAAATGGTACTAACAATGGCCTTCAAAATGTAATGGAAGATATCAAAGAAGTGTAAGAGTTCATGTAGTATAAATCCATTATCAGTGATCTAGCAGATTCGTGACTGCACTCTGTAGAATTATCTCCTCAAGGACATTTTATCTACCAGTCAATGACGTCCTTGCAGTCAGCACTGTCTTGGTAAAATACTGTCTGAAATATAAGAGAAGTATCAAATTTTTGACTTCATGTAATTCATGATACACTCATCAGACAACCCTGTTGAATATTGAGAAGGAGTGGTGTCCTGGCTGATAAGGGAGTGGTATAGATTATGTAACAGTGCTTTGGTACACATTTCTCAGCCTTTTCTTCTTTACACAGCATATTTACTACTCTTGAGTTTACAATCTGGTGGTATTTTCAAGACTAGCTTCAGTGTCGAACCCTGACCTTCACATGGGGAAGATTTAATGTGAATTAGATTCAATGTGCAGTATCATGTGAATGCTTAGCATATCTACTCTAAATGAATTCTCAATGCATGCCCATTCAGCATTGACAGTAAAAGATTCAAGGTCTTCTTGTGTTTATTATATAGTATAGGAGAGAGGAGAAAATCTGTGGCTGAACCGGGAATCAAACCGACGACCCGTATTATTAGTCAGATGCTCTAACCACTGAGCTACCCATGGTCCATATAGCCCTATAAATTACTATAATTATAACTGATTAAAGTATAAACCAATTAAATATTCATTTATCAACTAAAGATAGTACATGTACATTGAAGGCAAATGAGGGTTGTAATTACTGATTTACTGTCTGTGTGTTACAGAGCTTGTAGACTGTGATAAGGTGGATGAGGGTTGTAATTACTGATTTATTGTCTGTGTGTTACAGAGCTTGTAGACTGTGATAAGGTGGATGAGGGTTGTAATTACTGATTTATTGTCTGTGTGTTACAGAGCTTGTAGACTGTGATAAGGTGGATGAGGGTTGTAATTACTGATTTATTGTCTGTGTGTTACAGAGCTTGTAGACTGTGATAAGGTGGATGAGGGTTGTAATTACTGATTTATTGTCTGTGTGTTACAGAGCTTGTAGACTGTGATAAGGTGGATGAGGGTTGTAATTACTGATTTATTGTCTATGTGTTACAGAGCTTGTAGACTGTGATAAGGTGGATGAGGGTTGTAATTACTGATTTATTGTCTGTGTGTTACAGAGCTTGTAGACTGTGATAAGGTGGATGAGGGTTGTAATTACTGATTTATTGTCTATGTGTTACAGAGCTTGTAGACTGTGATAAGGTGGATGAGGGTTGTAATTACTGATTTATTGTCTGTGTGTTACAGAGCTTGTAGACTGTGATAAGGTGGATGAGGGTTGTAATGGTGGATTACCAAGCCAGGCATACAAAGAAATCATCCGATTAGGTGGGTAGACATTTCCGTTCTGTAATGTTTACAATATTCAGATCTGTATAACTTCAATTTTGTCATTTATTTTTAAAAAGACTTCATGTCAAGACTTGTTTAAATTATTTGTGAGAGATTTTGTTTACTGCATTTGTTAATTTTTTGCATAGAATTTTACCTTTAACTATATATGTATTGTTACAGCAGAGTTAAACTATGCGTACTAACAATTAATCGGTCATCATACATATTTACAGGAGGTCTGGAAAGTGAGACAGATTATCGCTACAGAGCTCATGATGAAAAATGTGCCTTCGATAAATCTGAGGTCCGAGTGAAAATCAACGGCTCAGTGTCTATTTCCAGCAATGAAACAGGTGCCCTCTCCACATCTTCACTGTATTTCATTGTACTTTGATTCATGAAGAAAATCCTTAAAAATACATAACAATGAAACCATCTTCAGTACTGTACCAGCTGTCCTCTAATTGGTTAATACTGAACAAAATCAGGCCCTATGGAGAAAGATATTATGAATTCCATTAAATGCTAACATACGATTACTCTGATTTTGCAGAGATGGCAGCATGGTTGACAAAGAACGGACCTATATCTATAGGAATCAATGCTTTTGCTATGCAGGTATGGCTACTGTAAATGTTCAGTTCATGTTCTCCATGATTTGAAGCTGCTGCAGATGAATTTTATTGTTACATGGTCGTATCACTGTTTGGAATAGGTATGTGTTGGTGATAATGTAACACAGCTACTTTTACAGATTGAATAGTTGTCATGATGTTATTGATCGTGTAAAACAAATTTATTCAGAAAGTTGTGATTTTATGTGAAATCTTCATGCAAGAAACCATGGTCAAACACAACACATTAATTAAAAATGAGAGTTATATGATGATATGGTGCTTGTCATTGAATTTATTTTTCGCTGATTAAAAGGATTACAAGATTGTATTGACTAGTGGCAATATCTATCATGTCCTTACGCTGGCCCTGGCATAGTGAGAAACTAGAGCAGTGTTCTAGATTTCTTTCTCACATTAGCATACATGTTCATGGAGATAAACAGGTTAGTGATCTAGGACTATCAAGCCTTAAGCTTGTGACGTAAACATCATGAGTCTCTGTACAGCTATCAGGTCAGAAGGTTATCTGCCCATAGTTACTGTATATCAAACAACAGCTGTAATGTCAGAAAGCTAGCTGCCCATAGTTACTGTATATCAAACAACAGCTGTAATGTCAGAAAGCTAGCTGCCCATAGTTACTGTATATCAAACAACAGCTGTAATGTCAGAAAGCTAGCTGCCCATAGTTACTGTATATCAAACAACAGCTGTAATGTCAGAAAGCTAGCTGCCCATAGTTACTGTATATCAAACAACAGCTGTAATGTCAGAAAGCTAGCTGCCCATAGTTACTGTACATATCCAACAACTGTAATGTCTGAAGCTAGCTGCCCATAGTTACTGTACATATCAAACAGCTGTCAGGTGAGAAAGCTAGCTGCCCATAGTTAATGTACTGTACATATCAAGCAGCTGTCAGGTCAGAAAGCTAGCTGCCCATAGTTACTGTACATATCAAGCAGCTGTCAGGTCAGAAAGCTAGCTGCCCATAGTTACTGTATATCAAACAACAGTTGTAATGTCTGAAGCTAGCTGCCCATAGTTACTGTACATATCAAACAGAGCTGTAAAGACACTTGCTACAAATTTTATTCAAAAATGAAAACTAAATTTGTTTTATATATAAAATGAGTACAGTTTACCATATGAAATGTAATTTATTCCCATGATGTCTCAACTAAGTCCTAAATAGTGGGCAAAGATTTTATAGAGTTACTGTAAGCAAACTTATTCATTTCTCCTTAATTTCATGATCTACCAGTGATGAACTGGTTTGCACCGACTAATTTTTGCAACCCGTATTATCTTAAACAAATACCAGATATTAAAGGAGTGATTCACAGTGAGAAATATTTGTGACGATGAGTTTCAGAGAAAATTTCTTGCACACGAATAAAAGTTGGTTTACAGGAAGAGAACCATCAAAAGAATTAATATCTTATAGGCAATCCTAAACAAATGTAATATATTCCCATGATTTCTCAATTAAGTCCAAGACAGTTGGAATTTTTTTATGTAGTTATACCCCTGGTATATGGAGAGGTAATATATTTCAAGTTTTGAGATATACATGTATTTCAGTTGTCTGAAAGAAAGCATATATTTTCATTCCAAGAGTTTTATGAGTTAATTTTTCACAGTTCAATGAAGATTTATTTGTAGGTAACGTTGCCAAATTCAAATGCATGTACTGGAATTGATGAAGTTTTGTCATTTCTCTCTTCAGTTTTACATGGGTGGAATATCGCACCCCTGGAAAATTTTCTGTAACCCAAAGGAGCTTGACCATGGAGTATTAATTGTAGGGTATGGAGTGGGTAAGTTGCAGAGAGAGACAGAGAGAGAGAGACAGACAGACACACACACACACACACACACACACACACACAGAGAGTATTGTAGGGTATGGAGTGGGTAAGTTACAGAGAGAGGGAGATAATTTTGTGTTAATCAGTCTGCCTTAAATGATATAGTTTTATTGTGACACTGACCTGATGGGATAAAATATTAAAAGTACGGGTGCACTGTTGTTCATTTATAAAAGTGGAATTAAGAGAAAAACTTTTTATATCTGATTTGATGATTGTGTATTTTGTTCTATTTCAGAGGGGAGTAAGCCATACTGGATCATTAAGAACAGTTGGGGGCCAGATTGGGGAGAAAAGGTTTGTAATCATCGTTCATTATCTTGACTTCTTTTTTTTTTTTCGAAAAACTCGTCAATGAATTTTCTTTTGGAAATATATCTTCTTTTTAGACTTGGGGAAGAATTACCTGTATGTATTGTAAGAGCCTAATTTAGGCATTAAAAAATTCATTCAGTGAAGTGGCTCTGCAAGATCATCCATCTCTATGAAAATGTTTAGCAACATTTTTTCCGGTGCGCTAAATAAACACAAAATATTGTGAACAAATTCAGTTCTGTATATATTATTTTGCTTGTAGAAGAAGCAATAGTTTCTCGGGGAGACTTCAATGATATTAAACTTCCTGTTTCCGTTTCAGGGTTATTACTTGGTCTATCGCGGCGCTGGGGTTTGTGGCCTCAACACAATGTGCACTTCAGCTGTGGTCAACTAAAGATTGAACATGATCATTCCTGTTATTATTGACACTATCATCATTTATTTGTTTTGATATTCTGTGGTTTCTTCATTTTTCATTGAATATCAGTTTTTGTTGTTTTCCGTGTTTAAGCTTTCCACGAATACACGATATCAACGAAACTATACTTTATGATGAATCCATGGAATTTGATGCACCCCATGAAAATTGATGAAACCACAATACACAGATCTGTTTATAACATTATGCCTAAGTTTTCTAACAAGTTGTTATCATATGTTATGTATAATAATATTGTCTGTATTTTCAAAACAGAAATAATGACTAAGGTAGTTCCTGAACCATTGTATTTTGTACAGTTGATTTATTTTTAGAACATTACAGTACCTGGATGTCACAAATGATAAAATGTACATTAATTTTTCACATATGATAAAATGTACGTTAATTTTTCACAAAAGTTAAAATGTACGTTAATTTTTCCCAGCTAGCTGGTTCTAGCAACTTTCAACATACAGTACATGAACAATGTCTATACAGTGTATATATAGATAATGTAATATTTTTTATTTCAAGGATTTTCAAAAGTTTTGCAATTTCAAATATCTTTTGATAATTTGTTGAAGATTGAGAATATTCTACAAATTTAGAAAAGATAACATTTTCTGAATTTGTTTATTCTTGGTCAAGTTTCAGGTACAATTCATTGCTTGTTTTGTTTGATTCGAGTTAAATTTGCATTAAATTTTGGTTAATAAAATCTTATACTATGATGCTTGTATTCACAACTACTGAGATCGCGATGGTACTTTTTTACAATTATTGTTCTGACTCGTTTGTTGTTTAATATTGTACAAAAAGAAAACTGGCACATTTTTTATTTAATGTATTGATTATTTTTACTAAGATTTTTTTTTCATATCTAAATTATTTGGCTTTTGAAATACATGTATGTAGAGATTGAAATTCAGAGAATTATTTTGTGTTGATTTTATATCTCAGGGTTTTAAAGTAATACCTAGATTAATGATATAAACAGCAATTTAAAATGCTCTTCATTTAGAATATAAAGCTATAGGTTGTGTGCCACTGTACATCTTAACTTTGCTGATTTTATGATAAATAAATGATAATATTTTAACAGCATCTTGGTGTTATTTTTTTAAAGAAGTAATATATAACTGATAACTATGTTAGAGAAGACATAGATCTTCAATATAATGATCTTATTTTGTATAAATATTCATACACAAAGTGCAAAATGTAATACATTGTAACTCTGGAAATATTAAAAAAAAATCCATGGATTGTGTTCACAAAATCTTTATGCAAAGGCAATATAGGTAACCCACAGTCAAGTCAGGTCAGACAGAAATGGTTAATCATGTATACAAAAATTTTCTGTTGAACTTTTATTTCAATGAATATAAATATTTTACCAGTAAAATTCAGAAAACCCATAAAGACTTGCTTACTTAATCCACTTCGTCCCATGGGGGACATAGGGCAACCACAGTAGCTTTCCACTTTTTTCTGTCTTGGGCTATTCTTTTGGTTTCTCCCCATGTTTTATTGATGGCCTGTAGCTCTGCATTGATCCCTCTATGCCAAGTGTTTTTCGGTCTGCCTCTCTTACGTTTGCCTTGTGGATTCCATTCTAGAGCTTGTTTAGTTATGTTGGTGTTAGGTTTTCTTAAGGTGTGTCCAATCCACTTCCATCTTCTTGTTCTAATTGTTATCTCAATTGGTTCTTGTTTGGTTCTTTTCCACAGTTTTTTGTTGCTAATCGTATCTGGCCATCTCGCACCAAGGATGTTTCTTGGGCAGCGGTTTAAGAAGACTTGGAGTGTCTTGATGGATGCTGATGTTTCTCTC
Organism: Ostrea edulis; assembly: GCF_947568905.1. NCBI lineage: Eukaryota > Metazoa > Mollusca > Bivalvia > Ostreida > Ostreidae > Ostrea > Ostrea edulis. The sequence continues at coordinate 74,896,322 of NC_079168.1, forward strand.
CAAGTTTTGGACCCATAGAGAAGGACAGATTTGACATTAGAGTTGAAAAGCCTTAGTTTGGTACTAGTTCTCAAGGTGGTACTTCTCCAGACTGGTTTTAGCATGGCAAAGGCTTGTTGAGCTTTCCTTTTCCGAGCTTTTATGTCTTCGTCGGTTCCACCTGTAGTGCTGATGCTACTGCCCAGGTATGTGAATTCTTCTATATTTTCTACTTCTTTGTGTCTTATTTGTAGTTTCTCTGTCTGAGCAGTGTTTATTTTCATTATCTTTGTCTTTACTGGATTGATTAGAAGGCCCGTTTGTCTTGCTGTTGATTCAAGACTGATGGTCTGTTCTTTTGCGTCCTGAAATCTATGTGATAGCATACATATATCGTCAGCAAAGTCAAGATCTTCCAGGCGGTTTTGCATTGTCCACTGTATACCTTTTGGGTTTTTATGTGCTGTTTTAGTTACCCAGTCTATAACCATCAAGAATAGGAGAGGGGACAGGAGACATCCTTGCCTTACACCGGTAGTGACATCAAACGGATCGGTCAGGTTTCCATCATGAACTATTTGGCAGTTATATCCATCATAAAGCTGTTGAATGATAGAGATGATTTTATGAGGTATGCCATAGTGTTTGAGAATATCCCACAGTACCTGGTGGTCGATACTGTCAAAAGCCTTTTCGAAGTCTACAAAGATCATATAAAGAGATGTTTGCCATTTAATTGTCTGTTCTACTACGATTCTTAAGGTGGCTATCTGGTCTACACAGGAATGCTCTTGTCTAAATCCTGCTTGTTCATCTCTAAGCATTTTGTCTAATTTTGCTTTAATTTGATAGAGTATGACATAACATAGGATTTTGCTTGGAATGGATAACAGGGTGATCCCTCTCCAGTTGTTACATGAGGAAAAGTCACCTTTCTTTGGAAGTTTAATAAGGAGTCCTTTTCGCCAATCATCTGGAATTTGTTCTTCCTTCCATATTCTGTTTATCAGGCGGTGAAGGGCCTCAACTGAAATATAGTCCATGGCTTTAATTGCCTCTGGTGGAATGTTATCAACTCCTCCTGATTTCCCATTTTTAAGATGTTTTATTGCTCTATCTATTTCATCTCTTGTAACTTCTTCAATATTTATGTCTAGTGGTTGCCCCGCTTCTATATCAGGTGGATTTGTCGGTGGTGGTCTATTTAGTACTTCCTGAAAATGTTCTTTCCATCTCGTAAGTTGTTCTTCAATCTTGGTTATTACATTTCCGTTTTTATCCTTTACCGGTGTATTGGTAGTGGGTGGTTTACCACTCAGCTGTCTGGTGATGTTATAGAGAGTTTTGATGTCTCCTTTACTACATGCTGTTTCTGTCTCTTGTGCTAGATGTTCTACATACTTTCTTTTGTCTTTTTTTACAATTTCTCTTCACCTCCTGATCTTTTTGGGTGTAGTTCTCCTGTGCTTGACGTGTTTGGTGTCTGGTTGTAGCTCTTACCACTTTCTCTTTAGCTTGCCTTCTTTCCTCTACTCTGACATCCAATGTTTACGTTTGTTTTGGACATAACCTTTGGTTTCCATAAAGAGATAATCAGTATTTTACTGTGGAAGATTTTGTACTCTTTAATATCACACAATTGGACAATTATTGTCATGGGTTATTGATTCGTTACCGATACCTCGCAAACTTAGTGCGAGGTAACGAATCAATAACCCTCGACTTGTGACGATGGGGCAGCGAATATAAATTGTCGTGTGTAGCTCACCATGCATCGGAAACATATATTGTACGTCTCTGTAATATATAAGTCTGATCTCGTGTATCAAAACAAGGGTAAAAAAATCATCTGAACTCGTCGGATTAGGAGGGTAGGTCCAACATACTGTCGGATTAGGAGGGTATGTCCAACACACTGTCGGATTAGGAGGGTAGGTTCACACACTGATATGACTCCTAGCTGGTATTCTTTCTGCGCGTACCATACTATTACAAGGACGTTTAAGTGCATATTTATTACACAATCTTCGTTTCTTTTGATAGTGAAATAATCCTTGACACTAGCAACATTTGTTTGGTCACCCTGATAACTCAGAATATAGAGCGTATACTGGTTGCAGCAATCATTCACGTAGTTGATTGTTATACGTGTAATATTTCGGTCTACATACACACATTGTCGCCAACCTAAGTCCGGGACTACCCTACATCGTTGCCACTCTGAGTCCGGGAGTACCTACCCTACATCGTTGCCACTCTTAGTCCGGGAGTACCAATCCTACGTAGTGTGAACAGAGACAACATATATAACTATAATTAGAATAATCTAACTGTGTCTCGGGACAGGCTCTCGCCTATGACAAGCCCTTTTACTATTTATTCGAAAAATAAGATATCTCTTTGAATTAAAGAGATATCTCTTATTTTAAAGAGATATCTTTTTAAGATGAGGGATATCTCTTAATCTTAAGAGATATCTCTCTAAATAAGAGATATCTCTTTCATTTAGAGAGATATCTCTTTCATTTAGAGAGATATCTCTTTCACCTAGAGAGATATCTCTTTTACGGAAGCCGATAGGTGCCAGGGTATAGAATTAATATTTATTTAACTGGCGGCCGCCACTTATTATCTGGCGGCCGCCATATAGATTAACTGGCGACTGTCATTTAATTCATATGGCGGCCGCCACTTAATTTAACTGGCGGCCGCCACTTATTATCTGGCGGCCGCCATATAAATTAAGTGGCGGCCGCCACTTAATTTATCTGACGGCCGTCACTTAATTTAACTGGCGGCCGCCACTTATTATCTGGCTGCCGCCATATAAATTAACTGGCGGCCGCCACTTAATTTATATGGCGGCCACCACTAAATTTAAATCATTTATATGGCTGTCAGCAGTTATTCAATTCCTCTCTCTTTCTCTATATCTCTCTCAAAATGAAAGGGTTGCAATCCATCCCTAATGCTTAGTAATATGTATGTGATATATATATATATATATATATATATATATATATATATATATATATATATATATATATATATACACACAATTAAGAGCATTAAATTATTGTTTTTCGATTGTACTGTTAGATACGTAGAACCACGGGGCTGACCCTCCATTTTTTTCTATTATTTTCACATGCAAACTAAATTATTTTCACATGTGAAATAAGATTAATTGGCGGATTGGCCCCCACCCCACTCTTTGGGTGGTAGTAATGAATGGTAAAAATGTAATAATGAATGAACTGATCAATTGAAGGATGAACGGAGTCCCCTCCCTCCAATTTAGGAGTACGAAGTTTGGACAAAAGAGACATTTTAGGTTCCTTTTCTGCTTGTCAACAATTGTAGAAGACAATTTCTCCTCGGACTGTGCCTATATACTTTGAAAAACGATGCTGCGTGTTTGCGTACTATTCCAAAGCTTTCCAAAATAATCACTCAGCGATACGAATTACATTGTTTTTGCAATTGGCAGCTGCCATATAAATTAAGTGGCGGCCGTCCGATAAAATAACTGGCGGCCGCCAGATAATAAGTGGTGGCCGCCAGTTAATTTATATGGCGGCCGCCATTTAATAAGTGGCGGCCGTCAGTTAATAAGTGGCGGCCGCCAGTTAAATAAATATTAATTCTATACCCTGGCACCAATCGGCTTCCGTACTCTTTCACTTAGAGAGATAGCTCTTTTACCTTTAGAGATATCTCTTACACTTAAAGAGATATCTCTTGCACTTAAAGAGATATCTCTTTCACTTTAAGAGATATCTCTTTCACGTAGAGAGATATCTCTTATACTTTAAGAGATATCTCCTTCACTTAGAGAGACATCTCTTTCACTTAAAGAGATATCTCTTTTATTCTGAGAGATATCTCTTTTACTTTGAGAGATATCTCCTTCATTTAATGAGATATATCTCTAAGAATTCCTAGAGAGATATCTCTCAAAGTATAAGATATATCTCTTTAATCGTTGAAAAAGAGATATCTCTGAAAGAGAAAAAGATATCTCTTTCCAATATTTTTATTAGTTTGAATACTTAAGTACTCCTCCCCAAAATGGAAGCCCGCCAAAGCAAATCTTACCATGATGGCTGGGGTGTTGCTAAAACGCGGAACGGAAAATGGAACGGAAAACGGAAAATATATGCAATAATGTCATGAGGAGGTCAACATTTTGCAAAATCAAAAGGCTTATTTTGAACAAGGAATGCAGAAATTACAGAGAGAACAGGAAGTCATGCTCAGAATCCACCATTTCATATTGATACCTCATACTAAAGCATTATCATATATTTTTACACGGTGTGTTTTGCAGATGAATGTACCAACAGGCGCTTGCATAATATTTTGCATATAGTAAGTTTTAATAAAAATATTAAGCAAGCACCTATTGGCACCATCTTTTTCCCCGGCTTTGTCCCCCCCCCACCCCCCACTCCCCAGATTTTGACAATATGTTTCACAAATGAAGAAAAAATAAATAAGGTAACATACTGAAAAGCCTTGAATTATAATTTATTACTTTATTCTGGCTGGTATGGTAAGAAAAGATTTTATGAGCTCATCCAATGAATAAAAGGTACACCCCCCTACCCCGAAAACAACATTGTAAAAGATAAAATAATTCTTTGAACAATTTTCCCTAAACATAACCTTTTTAAATCGAACGTGCTTTTAATCGAACTACAAATGTTTAAGATAACTGAATTTGAATTTAGTTCTACACCTGATACAATATACATTTATGTATCAAATCAAATTTTAAAGCGAACGAGTCCGGTGAAGAAACAAGTTTTGCCTCATTTGGGATGAATCTATGCGAAAGTTCGTACATTTACCGATATCCTGCGGATTAGTGTTGAAACTTAAGAGATACAGCAGGAAAGAAAGATTGAAACAAAAACAATGTTAACTAGGGTGAAGTTTACGACCAATAGTAAGAGGAATTAACAGATTTGTTTTATAATATATGAAGTAGCTAAAAACCTAACACAGAATCTATACTTGAATGGAATTAAAAGTCATCTCATTCTTAATCCAAATGTTAAACTATACAAGTATTTAGTTTAAAAATTAACTGCCAGAAGTCCTCACTATTTAGGATTGGTTTTGCGGTTACTAAGTCTCCTGTTAGTTAAAAAATGATAAATCAAACAAAAGATGTTTAACTTGTTGACTAAATAAGATCATGAATTATTATTGTTTTATACATATCACACTCCTTGTTATAAGTACACACATACACGGTATTATGTGTAAATACGTGTACATGTGCGTTAATGACGTTTTGCCACCGGGGGGGGGGGGACCACGTGTGTTCTTTTCATTCTCTACCCATAGGTTAGGTGTCACTGCTCACTAACACCCCTGTCATTGCCAAAATTTCGAAATTCTTGTAAAATGCCTTGTAAATTCTTATACTAACGTTTAACTAAATTTGATTAATCAATTTATAATGCAAAATTTGAAGATAAAGTTGTTTTATCGCTTGTAAACAATTCCCAAATTGTTGATTTTAATCAAAATGGACCCCCACCCCACCCCCCACCCCTGATCCCTGATTTTTACCGTTATCTTATTTACATTAATCATTCTAATTCTTAAATTCTGTTCCGTTTCGTTTTCCGTTCCGCGTTTTAGCAACACCCTGATGGCTGCAATCCCGTGGGAAGATTTTGCTTTTTACCGCATGTGAAATGTATATATGTACAGGTAACAGAAAACAAAGACAATAAATTGATGAAATATGCGAGCTAGACTAGATTTCGCCTCTCGGCAACTTGACAATATTACCCCAACCACCTCTTCAACCTTTCCCGCCATTTGTACACTAGAAGTATTTTGCTTGGTTAAAAAATAGGGTTACATCATTTCACTGACAATGCAACAGGGAGAAGTCATTATGATCACCGGGGGGAAATCTAAAGAGATATCTCTTTATACTAAAGAGATATCTGTTTTTGAAAATTTAAAGAGATATCTTTCTAACTTAAAGATATATATCTTTTTACATCGATAGAGAGATATCTCTTACGCTAGAGAGATATCTCTTTCTCTCTGAGAGATATCTCTCTAGCTTTGAGATATATCTCGCTTTGTGAGATATCTCTCAAAGAGAAAGAGATATCTCCCAATCGTAAAGAGATATCTCATTTGCTTAAAGAGATATCTCTTTTGTTTAAAGAGATATCTCTTTAAACAAAAGATATATCTCCCTAGCGTAAAAAGATATCTCTCTAACTTACAGAGATATCTCTTTAACCAATAAAGATATCTCTCTTATTTAAAGAGATATCTTATTTTATGAATAAATACTCGCCACTTTAATGAAAATATCATGAGTCACGAAAAAGAGTATGTATCGCCATTTTGAATTCGAGACAAAATGGTGAGATTCTTCTCAGCTCCAACACACCACATGACGTCCCATTCAAGGATATTTTTTCGCTCATAAAAAAGACGTTGCCAGCAGTAGACTTGACCGATGTATGACGCTTTACCGGGCGTAACAGCGAGTGTTCTTTTTCGTGTCAACACCCACTGCACTGTGACAAGATTAAATAAACGTTAAAAGACGTTAACATGTCATTTGTTGTCTCGCTCTAGCGTGTGTTAGGATGCTCCTAACTTAGTAACTATCGAAATCTGCAGAGAACACGGAATATGTATTATATACCTCGATACCCGGAACAAATATCATCTCAAATTCTGTCCCATAACTGACTTGGACTTCTATATTTGTAAACTGCTAATTGAAGAAGTATTTTCAAGTCAGATATGACACAAAGCGTAACATGCATATACTCGTACAGAATTAATGCTCGTCGGGACCTCTGTGTGCCTTCCCTCTATGCCCTGTAATGAACGGTAGTGAGAAGATTTAGGCAGTGGGGAATATTGTAATCATTGTCCTGTTCTTGAAAATTGTTCAAAGATTTAAAATCCAACGATTATTGGATCTGTTGACTAGCTATCTCTTCAGGTTAAGGGGAGTTGTCCTGTTACACTCAACCTGTATAAACAAAGGAAGCAGAAAAACAGACTTTCCGGTCAGCTACTCTTTATTAAATTTACAACATCCCAATTATATATGTATAAATTGGAATTATTACAATAAATATCAATATCAAATACAAACATAACATAAAACAAATAGTTCTTATATAAACTTCTGAAAATATCTAAATATGAATTGAATCCCCTGAACCTATAAGGTTTAAAAAGTGAAGTGTATACATATGACCTGTATGAACGAGGCAGGTAGAGACAAACTCCCAGTCCGCGACTGGAGGGTTCCGTCTTCTGCACCCCTCATGTATACCCACAGACACCGCACCCCAATTTCCCTAACCTTATAAGTTAGTCTATTAAAACATTGATATACATCTTATTGGTATCGTACAATTATATGACAATCAAGTAACAACCAGTGAGTGTAATCATGTAAAAATATTTATAAGTAAATCTTGACCAGTCCATACTGATGAACTGACGCAACCGTGGTTAGATGCAGGAATTTTATTTATCAATACTGTGTCCCTGACCCGTGACACACAGGCTCATCACTGGGCTGGTTAACCAATTTCTTTTACAAACATACGCTATCTTTATTTTGTATATATATTGTAACAATTTTCTGTAGCATTTTTGTTATGATACAAATTGCAAAACCGGAAAGCGCTTTTTCTGGCGGTAGCTGGTTGGTGGGTGGGTAGCTGGTTGGTGGGCGGGTGGGTGGCTGGTTGGTTGTTTTACATCCCGTCTAGAATTGTTCACTCATGTTGAGATGTTTTATTTTATTTTAACCCAAGGGGCTATTATTTGTATTTCGCCATTAAATTTCAACAAACATAGAGTCATTTCCAAGCCAGTGCTCCAATCTAGCACGATTGAATCTCCACTGAAAAATAACGTAAAATAACCCAATTAACAAGTAATACATACAAAAATTCATTAAATTTTTTTAAAAACAATAAATTGAAATTAAAACTTTTGTAAAGAGAGGAATTAAGAGCACGAGAATCAAAAGCATGGCAAATTAAAGCATTGTATACCAGATACAAAACGACTGATGTCCAATCTAACGTGCGTACAATAAATCAAACGAGTTATATTTACATTCACCCCGTTTTCCCTTAGCATTCTCACTAACGGAAACTTCCAATTTTCGAAATAGGCAAATCACTGCCCACGGATACATACGACCTAATATATTGATTTATCACTAAAACTCAGTTAGAATTATTAAAACGTAAAATACGAAAATATCTTTCAGTTTTGTAGAGTATACACGATGATATACAATAGAGCGACTTAGTCTCTTCACGCCGGCATATTGAATGGAGCGTGTAAGCTGAAAGGTAGATATATTATACACTGTAAAAACTGATTAGTTAATATCAAATTTGATGAGTAGAATGATGATGGTGGTGGTGATGATGATGATGATGAAAATATTAGAATCCATTCCTTACTTAAAGTAAGGTGAATCTGAGATAAACATTACAACTAAACCTTTACAAACAACAAGATTTGCTGTATAGGTTTAACCACTGAAATCGAATGCAACACACACACACACACACACACACACACACACACACACAAACACACACACATATATATATATATATATATATATATGAAAAGTAATTTTGAAAAGTAATTTTCCTTTCTAAAATATATACAGTTTTGATGTCGACTTTGGCATCAAAAAGTATAAAGTCGACACGACTCTCCAGATTTCTTAATTATAACTGTTATAATATTTTTTGTAAGATATGTCTTTATTTACGCTATAATAAACATCAATCAAATCATTTCTCATACTATTTTAACTTGTATTTACTCTAAAATGCCTAAAATGTATCGTGTTAACATTAGTGTGGTGAAAATCGAGTGTCGACTTTACGTTGGATTTTCGAGTATAACGGAAATGATTTTGGTGATCGACCGCATATTGGAGCGGCGGCAGAGTGGTGTACCACCCAGAGTCTGCCGTGGGATTAGCTGTCCGCTGAGTACTCCGACAAGCTGCTATTCATACAGGTCGGAACATCGTCGTCATTGGGTCGGAACATCGTCATCGGAAAGGAGAACATGCTGGAGCCAGAGAAACGACCGTCCAGACATGTCACCGGAAAATCAAACTTGTCATGTTTTTTCGACATGTAATTTTACTTACATTCACTTTACATTTTTCTGAACTGAATAGCCCTTTCACTCTACATTAAAAATAACCGACTGTGGCACCCCTAGACAATTTTGCCTATGTTTCAACACAACATCATCTAGTTAACAAAATTCTTCACTTTTGTTGCCTTCCACTCAGAGTAAATTCTGAACTTGGATTTGCGAAAGACGAATGTTTTTAATATAAACCAACTTTCAATTTTGAAATAGATATTCTTCTCCCATACATCTTTCTTTATAAACATATCTTTTTACAATAAGGATACAAACAGGGACCTTCGTCCATGCATGAATCCGTCTTTCCTAGGACTACTGTATTACAAAGTTCTTAATAATTTTGTCAAATTTCTAGTTACAAACTAGTAGAGAACGTCACAATGGCGATAAATCGGATCTCAACTTTCTTTAAGAAGACGAAGGAATTCTGTGTCTAAAACATCAATGCATCGGAATTAAGAAAGATATTTACCAGATGCAATTAGACAGTATAAAAATGACCATAAGTGATATGCATACGATGAAACGTCTTATCATGTGATGAAACTAGCTGCAATAATGTAGCCCTATCCGAAATTTGGGGGGGGGGGGGGGGGGGCTGAAAACGTGTGAATAAAAAAAATCGGAGAGGGTTAGGCCTACATTATTGCACCTAGGTAAAACCGATTATAGAAAACATCAATTTTCTTGCTGTTTATGATGATGGTGATGATAAAATTCATATGATTCACACCTAATTTGATGAAATGATTATTGTCCAACTCTCTATTTCATATTGCTTGTAGGAGTTATGAGATACAAGTCGGAACAACGTCATCGGAAAGCAGAACATGCTGGGGCCGGATAAACGGCCGTCCAGAGTTGTCACCGGAAAAAAAACAACTTGTCATGTAGCAAAGTTTTTTAACATGGATTTCTGAACTGAATAGACCCGTTGACGCTAGATTCAAAAGATTCCTAGACAGTTTTGCCTTTGTTTCAACACAACATCATCTCGTTAATAAAATTCTTCACTTTAGTTACCTTCGACTCAGAGTCGTAAATTCTGAACTTTGCGGAAGACGTCAGAAAAGACGAGATTTCCCTCCACAATTTGTTATTGCATAGCAAGTATCAATTTGCAGCATTTAAGATAAAAAAGATATTCTATGAGCGGTTTTATGAGAAAGTTTTGATATGGTTAAACCTACTTATATATTACATGCATCTCTCATATATCTCTCTCTTCATTTACCTCTCTTTTTTACAATGAGGGTACAAAGAGAGATCTGCGTCCACGTCTCAATCCATCTTTTGTAAGACTACTATATTGCAAAGTAAGTCCTAAACGATTTTGTTTCAATCAAACTTCTAGTTATGTAAAGTCTGGTAGAGAACATCACAATGGGGATAAACTCAACTTTCATTTTGTAAATCAAACTTTTAGTGACAAACTAATGTAGAGAACGTCACAATGGGGATAAACTCAACTTTCATTTTGTAAATCAAACTTTTAGTGACAAACTAATGTAGAGAACGTCACAATGGGGATAAACTCAACTTTCATTTTTAAATCAAACTTTAGTGACAAACTAATGTAGAGAACGTCACAATGGGGATAAACTCAACTTTCATTTTGTAAATCAAACTTTTAGTGACAAACTATTGTAGTGACAATGGGGATAAATCGAAACTCAACTCAAGTTTCAGTAAAAAAGTAATGCACTAAAATAAAATAAAAAAACAAGAAAGATGTTTACCAGATGCACGTAGACAGCATAAAAATGACCACAGGTAATGTCCACACGACATGAAATGTCCTATTATACATCGTTCCTGGGGTGAAACCGATTATGGAAAACATCGGTTTCGTTGCTATTTATAATGATGGTGATGATAAAACTCATAAAATTCACACCATAGTTAATGAAATGATTACATGTATGGATTGAAGTGAAGTTATAACTAAAACTTCACCACAAACGATAGATACTAGGAACTATAACTTATTCATTACAATATAGTTTTACTGTTTCAGAAAACGTTTTGCTACAGAATTAAATATTATAAAGGAAGAACCGGCTTACCAACTGAAAACGAACGCGGGAATATCTAATTTACGACTGAACTACATTTAGGAGCGTCAGCAGACCTTACTCTGCTGTGCAACTGGCTGTCCGCTGAGTAGACCGATGCAGATCGGAACAACGTCATCGGAAAGGAGAGCATGCTGGAGTCGGAGAAACGGCCGTCCACAGATGTCACCGGAAAATCAAACTTGTCATGTAGCAATGTTTTTTCGACATGGAATTTTACTTACATTCACTTTCTATTTTTATAAAGCTGAATAGCCTTTGATTTGACTCTAGATTCAAAACAACCGAGTGTGGCATCCCTAGACAGTTTTATCTCTATTTCAACACAATATCATCTAGTTAATGAAATTCTTCACTTTAGTTACCTTCCACTCGGAGTTGTAAATTCTGAACTTAGATTTGCGAAAGACGTCAGAAAAGACGAAATTTCTTTCCACAATCTGTCATTGCATAGAAAGTATTAAGTTGTAACATTTAAGATAAAATGATTATTAGTGGTTTTATGTGGAAATTTCTTAATGTAAAACTTATATACGGTACCAATTTTGATGCACCAGATGCGCATTTCGACAAATAATGTCTCTTCAGTGATGCTCAACCGAAATGTTTGAAATCCGAAATAACAATGAAGTTTTAGAGCTATTGTAGCCAAAAACAGCGTGCCAAAAAAAAAGTGGAGTCATATTCGTCTAAGGATAAGAGCTATGCATGAGGGAGATAATCCTTAATTTTGAAATTAATTTCTAAATTTTATAACAGCAATTAAATATACATCCGTATTTTCAAGCTAGTAACGAAGTACTTAGCTACTGGGCTGTAGAGACCCTCGGGGACCAACAGTCCACCAGCAGAGCCCTCGACCCAGGGGTCATAATGTAAAACTTATACGGTACCAATTTTGATGCACCAGATGCGCATTTCGACAAATAATGTCTCCTCAGTGATGCTCAACCGAAATGTTTGAAATCCGAAATAACAATGAAGTTTTAGAGCTATACATGTATAAACCCAAGTAAATATTGCATGCATCTCCATTACATCTCTCTTTATGAACTTTTCTTTTTACAATATGGGTTCAAACACGGACCTGCGTCTACATCTCAATCCATCTTTTATAAAACTTCTATCTTGCAAAGTCCTGAACAGTTTTCAACCCAACTTTTAGTGACAAACTATAGTAGAGAACGTCACAATGGGGACAAATCCGGACTCAACTCTCATAACAATATGGGGAATTCGGTGTGTAAAAAATTATGCATCGAAATAAAGAATAAAGGAAGATGTAGATAAATAGCATACAAATGAACATAAGTAAAATGCAAGGAAATGAAACTTCCTATTTTACACCGTTCATGGGGGTGAAACCGATTATGGAATGCATCGGTTTTGTTGCTATTCATGATGACGGTGATGATAAAACCCTAAAATTCACACTCTGCTTAATAAAATAATTCTAGATCTAATTAAAGTTATAACTAAATCCTCATCACAAACAATGTGTGCTGGGGACTATCACATTTATCACAATATACGTTTCACTTTTTCAGAAAACCTTTCGTTACAGAATTAAATGTTATGAACAAACAACTGCCTCACCAACTGAGAACTAACGCAGAAACTTGTCCTATAAATCATGTAATTAACGGTTGGACTACATGTAATAATTGTTTTTGGGAGGGGCGGCAGAGTGATGACCACCCAGAGTCTGCAGTGGGACTGGCTGTCCGCTGAGTACACCGACAAGCTGCTTTTTATACAAGTCGGATATTCATCATCGGAAAGGAAAACCTGCTGGAGCCAGATAAAAGGCCATCCAGAAGTGTCACCGGAAAATCAAACTTGTCATGTAGCAATGTTTTTTGTTTTTTGTTGTTGTTTTTTTTTACATTGAATTTTACATGCATTCACTTTCCATTTTTCTGAACTGAATAGCCCTTTGACTCTAGATTCAAAACAACCAAGTGTATAACATCCCTAGTTTTATCTCTATTTCAACACAACGTCATCTAGTTAATAAAATTCTTCACTTTTGTTACCTTCGACTCAGGTTTGGAGTCGTAAATTCTGAACTTAGATTTGAAAAAGACGTCAGAAAAGACGAGATTTTCTTCCACAATCTGTCATTGCATAGAAAGTATAAAGTTCCATCATTTAAAATAAAAATATCTATTAGCGGCTTTATGAGAAAGTTCTTAATATAAATCCACTTAAATTTTGCATGCATCTCTCATACATCTCTCTTCATGAACTTTTCTTTTAAACAATAATAGTCTCGCTTTCCCCAGACTCTCGCCCTCGAGACTTTGCAAAGTCTCGAGGGCGAGAGTCTGGGGAAAGCGAGACTAAAACAATAAGGGTACAAACAGGGGCCTGCGTCCATGTCTGAATCCATCTTTTATAAAATCACTCGATCTAATCACATTGTAAAACTACTATATTGCAAAGTAAGTTCTAAGCAATTTTGCTTCAATCAAACTTCTCATGACAGACTATTGTAGAGAACGTCACAATGGGGATAAACTGAACTTTGATTTTGTCAATCAAACTTTTAGTGACAAACTGATAGAGAGAACGTCACAATGGAGACAAATCAGGACTCAACTAAAGTTTCAATGCGTAAAAAATTAATGCATCGAAATAAAGAATAAAGATCTTTACCAGATGCAAGTAAACAGCATACATGTACAAGGGACACAGGTTATATGCCATCTTCGCTAGCCAAGGGTGACGATACACGGTGTGGAATAAAACATTATCGTCATCGGGTCGGAACAACGTCATCGGAAAGGAGAACGTACTGGAGCCGGATAAATGGCTGTCCAGAGATTTCACCGGAACATCAAACTTGCCATGTAGCAATTTTTTTTACATGGAATTTTACATACACTCACTTTTCATTTTTCTGAACAGAATAGTACTTTGACTATAGATTCGAAACAACCGAGTGTAGCATCCCTGGACAGTTTTATCTATTTCAACACAACGTCATCTAGTTTATAAAATTCTTCATTTTTTGTTACCTTCGACTCAGATTTGGAGTCGTAAATTGTTAACTTAGATTTGCGAAAGACGTCAGAAAAGACGAGATTTCCTTCCACAATCTGTTATTGCATAGCAAGTATAAAGTTCCATCATTTAAAATAAAAATATCTATTAGTGGTTTTATGTGAAGGTTATCATTTACTCTCATACATCTCTCTTCATTAACTTTTATTTTTAACAATAAGGGTACAAACCTGTGTCCATGTCTGAATCCATCTTTTATAAAATCACTCAATCTAATTAGATTGTAAAACTACTATATTGCAAAGTACGTTCTAAACAATTTTGTTTCAATCAAACTTCTCGTGACAGACTATTGTAGAGAACGTCACAATGGGGACGAATCGGAACTCAAGTTTAAGTGCGTAAATGAAATAAAGAATATGTGTAGCAGATGCATGTAAACAGCATACAAATGATCACAGGCGATTTTACACCGTTTATGGAGTGAAACCGATTATGGAATACATCGGGTTTGTTGCTGTTTATGATGGTGATGATAAAACCCTGAAATTCACACCTTACCTTTGAAATGAAATGATTGTAGATCTAATCAAAGTCATAACTAAAATTTCACCACAAACAATACATGCTAGGAACTATCACTTATTTATTACAATACATGTATATATTTTTTACTGCTTCAGAAAACGTTCCGCTTCAGAACTAAATATATTATAGGAATAAAAAAATCGGCTTACCGACTGACAACGAATGCTGAAAAGCAGTACTAGTGGAGCGTCCTATCAAATATCTAATTGACGGTTGAATTACATGAAGTACTTGTTTTGAAACGGAGACAGAGTAGTGACAGCACCCTTAGTCTGCAGTGGGACGGCTCGTCTGCTGATTACATTAACATCAACTGCTATTCATACAGGTCGGAACATCGTCGTCATTGGGTCGGAACATCGTCATCGGAAAGGAGAACATGCTGGAGCCGGATAAACGGCCGTCCAGAGATGTCACCGGAAAATCAAACTTGTCATGTAGAAATGTTTTTACGATATAAAATTCATCTTACGTCTGCTTTCTAATTTTCTGAATTCAATGATCCAGTTTAATTTAAATGTACAGAGTGGAAAGGTGAAGATAACGAACAGTAACTAATCTCATAACTTCTACAAGTAACACAATATCAAGAGTTGGGAAAGCACGGACCCTTAGATATACCAGAGGTGGGACCCAGCCACAGGAGCACGTATTCCCCGCTTACCGACCACACCCACTGTAAGCCCTACATCCAGACCAGGCAAACGGAGCAACCCTTAGCCAAACTATTGGCACGAAACACGCCAGACAGCACCTGACCCAACGGCACAATGATAAGATAACATAATTTGCGAAATGCTGATCCCAAACGAGACAGCCTAAACCCCCGCAACATCAACCCACCTGCAAGCATCCTGCCCCGATCCAAAACCTGACCACACCCAGAACAAGCCGAACCAGCCGGGATACACATCTCAAAACAATTTTGTCTCTAATTCCACACAACACCATCAAGTTGATAAAATTCTTGACATCTTTATAGACCCTGGATTTGCTAAAAGGACCTGTATGAGATTCTATAGATTCGCTTTAAACCTCTAAACATAATACTATATGAACGTCCTATTAGAGAGTTGAGGGTTGCTGTCTATAACTCAGTCGTACTGATGGTATCGGTTTGAGTTGAATCCGTCTTCATTACGGTTACAGATCTACGTTCTACACAAAAGCTTGCGTATATTTCATAAACTCGTTTCTGAATCCATTCAAAAAAAATAATTCAAGATTACTACAAGTGCAAGCTGAGTAGTAAGCCATTTTGTCACTCTAGTGACGTCCTCTAAAAGAGAAGATAGCCTGTGGTGTCCTCTTATCAGACCGCATTTAAGACGAAGATGCGAAAACTCGAGGGCAAGGGAGGGACATAAGTTTCGCGTCTTCGCCATCGCAACTTTGTGCTTTCGCTTCGTTGGCTTTGCAGTTCGATCCTTCGCTCTAAACGCGAGGGAGAGAGTGGCTTGTTCAGAACACCATAATAACACTAGCGGTAAATCGGACTAAAACGATGGGAGACGAAGTGCGTAAAAATTAAATGCATGAAAATAACACATCGAGAAAGATGCTTACGAGATGCATGCATATGCAACACCAAAATACCCCAAAATGACCATAGTCAACACGCACCAAACATCTGACCAAAAACAGGGTAAATCTACATGTAATTAGATAATTTTGATGATGAGCATGACGATGATGATAAAACTCATACATAATCTAACTAATGTCATAACTAAAACTCTACAACCAACAACATATGCTGGAATCTATTACTATATCATATACTGTTTCTATAGAAACCATAAAATAAATTAATTAATACAAACGACGGATCATCGAAGAAAACTGTTTACCGACTGCGCACGGAACGATCGTTTAAAACACGTCTTAACGGTTAAACCGATTCCAGTACTGGTATCAGAGCGGCGGCAGAGTGGTGCACCACTCTTAGTCTGCAGTGGGACTGGCTGTCCGCTGAGTACACCGACAAGCTGCTATTTATACAGGTCTGAATAAAAACATCATAGTCATCATCGGAAAGAAGAACATGCTGGAGCCGGATAAACGGCCGTCCAGAGATGTCACCGGAAAAAAAACCCACTTGTCATGTAGCAATGTTTTTTCGACATGGAATTTTACTTACACTCACTTTCTTTGTCTCGGAATTTAATTTGTTGACCATGTATTTCAATCGTCTTATTTTGTGAAGGAAAAGACAAGAGACACTGTTTAAATTGAATGAACTTCGATATCTCCGAAATCCAGTCCGTTGTTGTTTTTTTCCCCTTGCGCTCTCTTGTCAAAAATATCAACGTTAAAGAGTTTTTCGAATTAAAGTCATGAACCGCTGCAGAACATATTTTCGTATTTGCAACACAGAAATCCAAGTATATGTAAATATTTCTAATTTTGATTCTGGTCGACACATGCAGGCCAAACTCGGAAATTGGTGACTTTGATCTGTTGAAAGAAACCAGTGATAACAAGAAATTCACAAGTGTATGACAAACCTGAATCTGCAGTATATAAGTTTTTATTTTTCCGGTTCAGTGTTTCTTGAAAAGATTTCAAAATTTCATAATTTATCATTTACCAAATCAATTTTAATTCAAACACATTTTCCTTTATCCTTTGTTATGTGGGTGAAACTATTCATTTTTGAAAGTAAAAATTTTCCATTACCGTATGTTTGTAATCGTATTTTTTAAATACAGAACATAAGAATATTGGTTATATAAGCATTTTTCTTAATATCTACAAAGGTAAGGTATGTTCGGCTGTTGACTGTATACTATACTTTCTAAATCTCTACAAAGGTAAGGTATGTTCGGCTGTTGACTGTATACTATACTTTCTAAATCTCTACAAAGGTAAGGTATGTTCTACTGTTGACTGTATACTATACTATAATCTCCCTGTAGCCATAGGCGTAGCTTGGGCTCGAATATTAACCAGAAGCTATCGACATTTTAACAACGTAAAAGGTGGGTTTGTTTTTTTTTTTTACCGAGGCAGCTGCCTCGGTTGCCTCAATGGAAGCTACGCCACTGGTAGCTACTGATACTGATGACGTGGCTACCAAACAAGACCTTAACGGAAGTTTTCTATCCATCGCTAGTCCTGTTGGCCACATTACCATCTTTTGTTTACATTCTTACATAGTCTGTATCTGTCACTCGTTTCGTTTAATTGACATGCATTTATTTCAAAATATCAATTTCAGAAATCGTGCAATGTACAAATATATTTCTTTAGCTCTATGACTTTGTTCATTAAATTCTGTGATTAAACTGACATCCCGCATAATGGTGTTACACAGAGTTACAGTTTATTTTGCGGCTAAATGGCGCTATGCACAAACGAGAGGAAGCGAGGCCAACAGAGCTCCGGTTTATTTTGTGAGTTCCAGTTTTAAAACCAGAAATATTGTGGAACTTGCAAAAGTTCTCAGAATTTTCGATACTTGTACTGAAACTGCGTTCAACCGTTGAAATATATCATTCTAAATCCATGTGATAACCGAATGAAAGGCATTGTTTAAGTACAAATTAGGTTAGCCCTTAATTGTTATTTTGAAAGATTGGTACGGAATTCCATACACATGTGATTGATTGATTAGATATTGTTTAACGTCCTTCTCGAGAATCTTTCATTCATATGGAGACGCCGGTGAAGGGCAGCAAAATTTAGGCCTATGCTCGGCGCTTACGGCCTTTGAGTAGGGAGAGATCTTTATCGTGCCACACCTGCTGTGACACGGGACCTCGGTTTTTGCGGTCTCATCCGAAGGATCGCCCCATTTAGTCGCCTCTTACGACAAGCAAGGGGTACTGAGGACCTTTTCTAACTCGGATCCCCACGGGATTATACACATGTGTGATTTTAAACTCTTAGGTTAAACTGTGTAAAACTGTAAAATTAACAATTATAGCAGATTTCACCCAACACCTATAGATGCATACAAGTATGAGAGAAATAAGATATGATTGATACATCTATTCTTTTAGACATATCATATGAAATGAACCAATCAACCTAGATTTTGGTTGGTGTTTTCTTTAGTTGGAAATTCTTGTACACGTTCTCATATAACTATGCATGCGTGTCTACAAAAGGAAATGTAGAGATGATAAACTAGAATACGTTCTCACTATTGTCAGCTGAGTGAGTAGAGATACATTCATTTTCCTGTATGGTAAGCTCGGAAAAAAATTCATACTTTTCGGAGTCGTCTCTGACAAATTTTAAAATAGATTCCACGCTTCAAAATGAAATATTTATCATTGAAATTCATGCTACATGTATTTTCCTGTATTAAAATAATAATGTTACTAATTTTTTTTTTTACTTACTAATTGTTTGCACGTTGTTTTACACGCAGGCACTCAACATTTTAGGTCTACTTATGACGGATCACATCAAATATTGGTTGACCAAGGCCGTTATCAACCAATACATGACAAGGCCCGTATAGCCATGAGTGGACAAATCAAAAGTTTATAACCGCTTTATCAAATGATCAGGAATTTTACAAGTTTTCGCAATTATATTTGTTTGTGTATTGCAACACATCATATTTCAACCGATCTAATTAGAATTAGATGTTACATCGTCTCATGGTGTAGCGAGTGTGAGAGCGGATATACCATTTGCATTAGATTGTATTTCAACAGTCAAAACAGTAATAAAAGTTTGCATTGTAATAAATAGTGATTTCATCATAATTACTTATGTTTAGTAAAGCCATTAACAATGTGACCGTGTATTTTGTCGCGGCAGTTTTCCCTAGTACAACGGAATCGAATATGACTTTCTGATACGTGCTGTAAAAGGCGCAATTTGATTGGTCTATGAAAAATGTAGCAAAACTATGGTTGGTCAAGAGGGAAATCCCAAATAAACCGCCCAACGCTCTAATTTGCATACCAGGAAAAGATCGTCTGGACAAATCAGAGGGCATCAAAATTCCTAACATTTAATAAAGAGCTTATAACCCACCCACCCCTACATATGTTGTTGCTTGGTACATTAGTCACATGTTTGGAGTGTGCCGCATTTGTATACGTACATTACATTTATACGAAATAGATAAGTTTATTCCAATTTTGGGCCCAGAGGGCATTTAACAGCAAAGACAGTTTACAAAGAAAGAAATTTCAAAAAGATTACATTAACTACAGATTACATGAATTAAAAACTACATGTGGATGTAGCATGTGGGGGAAACGAGTACATACATATATGAATTGCAAATCAGGTGTATACACAAGTAAATGGACAATATCAGTGATGTATGTTGTAGATGCAGCAGCATATGGAGAAACAATTACATATGATTTGCAAATCGGATGTATAAAAAAGTAATTGTACCAACATATGAATTATAAACTAGACACATTTTTGCAGCTTTAAATATAACCGCTTTTTTTCTAGATATTCATTAATCATCCATAAAATACATCTGTATTTATCTTTTAAATATGTTAAATAAAGTTCTTGTTGAGCTTCAAATGATACATCGGGAAACGATTAGATTTCTCTCTTCAATATACCGGGTACGGTAAAATGGGCAGTCAGTATATGTTGTAATGATGTGTACCTTATAGACCAATTTGTGGAAATAACCTATCTATGAGAGAAAGTTCTAGCTTACATTCTTAACATTTATACTATTATCAATAAATGAGGGATCAGCAAATTCCTTTACTTTGAAAATAACGTAACTTTTTACGTATAAATAACGGCATTTCAACGCTGTCAAAAATGGGGGTGGGGTGGGGGTGGGTGGGGGGTCTACATGCTTCACATGGCCTGGGCTGTACCCTGAAAAGTTTGGACTGTTGTAGCATACACCATAGCTTTCTTAAACAGTCAGAATGAATTGCAGTATTTGGAATCTTTCATCTTTATGCTCCTTTTGTTTGAATGCATTTTTATTTATTTTTTTTAAATTGAGAAACGAAGACAGATGATGCAATAAAACATTTGAAAAGTCAAGTAATATTCAGTACATCGCCATTTTGGTTTAATTGTGTTGGCTCCCTATTTTTCGGCCAATGTCAATCCCATAATTTCATGAAATTGCAATGCTAATTAATAGACCCAAAATAACTTCCGACTTCACATTGTTAAAACAAGTCTCATGCTCATCCGATCTAGAAAACACTATAAGACAACACATTATTACCAACATAATCGTTTGAAAACATTTATTTGCCTTCTCACATACATTTCAAAACACCCTCAAAACTGTGTTCCCCAGTCCAAGACGCGCCCCTTCCTCTTCACCAACATTTTTAAAGGTATCGCGAGGACGGACAACCACTGGGTGGATACAGATTATCTAAAGGCCCTATACTTACCTGAACTGATTTTATTTATCACAATTACACAATTGTGTAAGTATGTAACATAAAAATGGTTAAATGTTTTAAGGCATGTGAGAGTATGGAGATTAACTGTATTGTATTGTTATTGGCTTTAAGACTTACGACTCATCAACATAATATATATTCAATTACAGAGTATAAACAAAATAGATGTATACAATATGAAAAGTGGAGTGAATATTAGAGGAGAGAGTTATAAGTCAAGTTTACATTTTAAAAAAACCCATCATATATATTAGATGATAATTTGGCTAGATAGTAAGAGTAAAGCACTTCTTAAAAATTTACCCAGAATACAGAGTTGTTTTCTATTATGAATTGACATCAGTTGTACCAGTTTAAACATAGAAGCATGCGACCAATAATACTTTTTTATATATGCAGATCTGAGGTTTTCGTACAAAGGACATATTAAAATAAAATGATATTCGTCCTCAATTTCGTTCAAATTACAAAATTCACACAATCGATCTTGTCTTGCTGTGCCATTATATCTACCTTGTTCAATTCTAAGCTGGTGAGCAGACAATCTAAATTCTGTTAAAAGATTAATAAAATTTTCTGGAATAGATTTTGTCAAGTAAAATTGAATGGTAACATTATCAACAAGGTGTTTACACAGAATACATTTGGGTGAATTATCAAAAAATCCATCTCGTGACTGCATGAAGTTGTCAGTTAAACGCTGAGACATTCTAGAAATAAAACTGTAACAACATCTGCCGTTTTAGATTTGAGTAGTCAGTGCGCGTCGAGGAGCATATTCTATTAATTCTTTTTTATAAGGAACATGGTTTTCTCAGAAAAAAGTGTTTGTTTGCACTCATTGTATTTTTAAACGTGATAATATTGTTTTGCCTTTTGGTGATAACTTTTACAAAAGGTTATAGCATCTTTTATGGGTAGGATATTGAAATATTTTTCGAATTTTAGTTCATCTTTGTACATTCTGTACTATATATGTGGGTTATTATTATTATTATCATTGTGATTGAACTGCAATTGCAAATATGAAATTCTGCTTGAACCATAGACATATAACAGTTATATGTCTATGCTTGAACTAAGTGTAAAAAAAAAAAAAAAAAAAGCAACGTGGCCGGGTATTTTCCGGAAACATCTTCCTTCTCAAGGATGTTTTTTTTTTTTTTTTTACTTCTCTACAAAGGTCAAACATATTTGGTTGTTGACTGTATGTACCATTTTTCCTTTTACAAGCTTTTGACGGATGTCTTTTCCCAGATGACAGGGGTCACCGGACGTATTTCCAACATGCCTCCATTTCCCTCTTCGCAAGCACCTGTTTTATTGTTTACTGTGTTCGCATATCTTTCTTTAAAAAATATATGTGACTTTTGATTCCTTTTATACCTTTAATTCTTTTATTTTCGAATGTTTTATAAGAATCCTAGCGTATAAAAGTATTAACGTTGTTTATCTTGAGTGTTGCTAAAACGCGGAACGGAAAACGGAACGGGAAGACGGAATGGAACGGAAAATGGAAAAGAATTTAAGAATTAGAATGATTAATGTAGCTAAGATAACACAAAAAATCGGAAGAAAATACTTTATTATGATTAAAATCTAAATTGTGGGAATTTGTTTACAAGCGGTAAAACAATTTTATCTTAAAATTCTGCATTATGTATGGCGTGTAAAACGTTGCTATATTAGATAATCTTGTGATGCATGTTCGATAATCTTGTGATGTATGTTCAATATTTTGTGATGTATGTTCAATAACCTTGTGATGTATATTCAATATCTTGTGATGTATGTTCAATATCTTGTGAGGTATATTCTATATCTTATGACGTATGTTCGATAATCTTGTGATGTATGTTCAATATCTTATGAAGTATGTTCGATAATCTTGTGATGTATGTGCAATAACTGCATTATGGGTAATATAATGCAACACCGTACTATTAAAGTAAGGACGATTTTCATTGGTTGGAAATAACGAAATTATCCGGTGATGCAAAATATGATACAATAGTATGATAAAAGTAACACTGTATGACTTCTTAGGACCTGTCCTAGACACAGGCACCTGAAGTATGGACACTGCTTACCACCCCCACCCCCTCTTTTGTTATTTTTTGCGGCGATGATTTCTCCTAAATGTGTCGATTCCCTGCCAATCTCATCCTTCTTTCGATTTATGTAATCGTTTCACGCTTTTTGTAAGCTATAGAGATTGGCCTTCTACCGGTATACACATTTCAGAGAAATCATCACCGCAAAAAAAATTTTTTTTAAAAAGGGGGGGGAGGGGTAGTATCCATACTTCGGGTGCCTGTGGGCTTAAAGTCAGAACTCTAGGGGGGTTGGGGTTAAATTCAAAATTTTGGTACATTCCTTTGATTTCCTATATATGCATAATTTTACTAGCGGCTTTTGTCAAAGTTTCATATGTCTCTGCTTCATTTTAAATAGTATCAGAATAATTAAAGAAATACTTAAAATGATAAAGGCATTTTTAAAAATCACTATGACAATTTTGGTCCCACCCTGATAGCCCTACTCTAGGATCATGAAATTTACAATTTTGGCAAAGGCTTTCTTGCTTCATTCAGTTTTAATTTCATATCATTAACATTAAAGAAGAATTACGTTATTCTTGCATCACGGATACTTTCGTTATTTCCAACCAATGAAAATTGTCCTTACTGTAACCGAACGCTGTTGTGTCATATTACCCACAATGCAATTATTGCACATACATCACAAGATTATCGAACATACATCACAAGATTATCGAATATGCATCACAAGATATTGAACATACATCACAAGATATAGAACATGCATCACAAGATTATCGAATATAACAACGTTTTACACACCTAATCATATTTAATGTCTGTGCAAGAATTTACAAAGCGTTTTGCAAAAATTTTGAAATGTCGGTATTGACAGATGTGTTAGCGAGCAGCGACACCTATGGGTAGAGAATGGAAATAACACACTAACTTTATATGCCCAACTTCCCAACCCCCGGTGGCAAAACGTCATTAACGCACATTTACATGTAAATTTACTCATAATACAGTGTACCTACAACAGGAAGTGGGGTATGTATATATAACAACGACAATGCATGATCTTATTAAGTCAGCAAGTTAAACATCTTGTGTTTGATATATTATTTTTAAGTAATAGAGACTTTGTGACCGCAGCACTCCAATCCTAAATAGGGAGGACTTCTAGCAGTTTATTTTTAAACTAAATACTTGTATCTTAACATTTAGGTTAATGATGAGATGACCTTATAATTTCATTTAAGCATAAATTGTCTGTTAGCCTTTTAGCTATTTCATATATTATTTTTCATACTATGGATCGTAAACTTCACGTTAGTTTTCATTGGTTCTGTTTCAATCTTTCTTAATTTCCTGCTGTATCTCTTCGGCTTGAACACTAATCCGCAGGATGTTAGTAAATGTACGAACTTTTAAATAAACTCATCCCAAATCCTTTATACACATCGGACTCATTCGCTTTAAAATTTGATAAATACATACATGTACTTGTATTATAGCAGGTGTAGAACTAAATTACGAATAAAAGCAAGTTCGATTTAAGAATTTGGCTATGTTTGGGGGAAATTGTTGGAAAAATTAATTTAACTTTTACAATGTTGTTTTCAGGGGGGGGGGGGGGGGGGGGGGCTTTTCTTCATTGGATATAAAATTTGAAAAGTCTTTTTCAGTATGATTATTATTTATTTGGTCTTTATTAATATTTTTCATGGCAAATATACATATGCATTAGTATGGAGTATATGAAACGGTGAATTATGTGGATGACTTCCCGCTTTCTCTGTAATTTCTGCTTCCCTTGTTCACGATAAACCTTTTAATTTGCAAAAATGCTGACCTCCCCATAACATTGCATATATAATATTTTCCGTTTTCCGTTCCGTTTCATTTTCCGTTCCGCGTTTTAGCAACACCCGTTTATCTTGCATCAGCCGGGGAAAATGAGATAATTTTCTTCTACTAAAAGTAGATATATATACACAGTATATATGAAACTGCAAGTTAGTTTTTCAACACTGCCTTTTTCGTCGGACGCTAATAAAAAAAAAAAAGGGAAAAGAAAACCAGACAATAAAGAGCACTAACTTTGTTTGACTATTGATTGCCATCTTTATTTTCTTTAAAGTTACACATAATCATGAACAATATATTCTCTGAAGGAGATTCTGTTCTCATTTCATTTTTCTTGTCTTCGTATTTTGATGTTAATCAAACCATTTTTAATCAACACATAGCAAATATTCAATATACAATGTAGGTTAGAATTAGAAAATTAAAAGAAGCTTAATTTGAATACAGGCGCGTCAGATAAGAAATTATTGAATGTTTTCCGTCCATTACAATCGGGAGAGAAGCTATATAATCAGCAGCTTATTGTGGAGAAGTCGAATCGTAAAAACAGGGCTGTATGTCGGTCAGTCCGCTGAAAAATATCAAACAGATAATGTTATAGATCAGATCTAGGAGATTAGATTCATATTCTCTGTTAGTGAGGGTTTTTTTCCCCTTGTAGTTTCTTTTTCCCATCATTTCTTTTCATTTGAAAAATCATCATATAGAATTTCCAGTTTCAAAATTGTATGGTGCTGTATTTTGAAGTAAAAAGAAGATACTATACCGTTGGTTCCTCTACTTTTCTCTTTTTTAATGTGGAGATGGGGTAGGAGATATGTCATAGTTCACCATCTGTGCATTGGGATTGATGCTGTTACATAAAGTAAGATATTCTACAGATAAAGGTTACAGTACTTATAAACTATATCAAAGTAAACCAATAGATTTTATTTGTGTATAGATTGATCTGACTTACCCTGGAGGCGTTTGAGGAGGTATCGGATCGTGACCGCCTTTCTCCGGCCTGTTTAGTAAAATTATTAGTTTTTATGTCAAGATATTGCATTCTTTATTGAAGATAATAATTAAAACATCACAGTTTATCTTTCATAACTGTTTCTTACTTTTTATTTCCAATAAGTAAATAATGACTTACTGTGAGTTCTTGCTATGGCCTTTGTTATTTTGATTGTTGTTGTTTTTGTGTTGGACATTGTTGTTGTTGTTTTTGTGTTGGACATTGTTGTTGTTGTTTTTGTGTTGGACATTGTTGTTGTTGTTTTTGTGTTGGACGTTGTTGTTGTTGTTGTTTTTATGTTGGACATTGTTGTTGTTGTTTTTCTTTTGTTGGACATTGTTGTTGTTGTTTTGTTTGTTGTTGTTGTTCTTTACGGTGGGTTTGTTGTGAGTGTTGTTAGTTCCATGGCTTTCACTCTCGAGCTTGCCGTAGTTATTATTGTGTGTTTTCTTTGTGGTTTTCTTCTGATCTTTATTCTCACTGCTTCTGCTTTCACTAGGTAATCTGTAATCAATGTAGTAAAAAATAAACATGATCAGAAAACATCAGACATAAAACACATTTTTCAATAATCCAAATCTCCGAAAATTAAACTAATAATCTTGATAGAAAATGAGTCAGAGTGATAATCCTTTATCTCACTACATATAAATGGTAACTATAAACCCTTCGTCAGAATATTCTTACATATTTGAATTACGTGTGTTTTATATCTAATTACACTCAATATACGTGCACACACATGTAATTAAAAACTAAACAATAATGAATGAGAAAGTAGATAGAGAGAGAGAGTCATTCAGTATGTAACTAACTGCGCCATTGTTACAGGATGGTGATGCTTAGTGATAGAAGCGTGCTCTGGTGTTCGTATTATATCATAAAAAAGCTTCTCGTCACGTGATAACGGAGGGGAAAAAACATTTCCTTCCATGATGAAGTAAACAATTATCTTATATATATATATATGTGTGTGTGTAAGACTCTAAAGTGCGATGGTCGCTCCAAAGTGCGATGTTGCGAAGTTCAGTAACGTTTGTGACGTTACGTCATTGTGACGTCATTCTTAACGTCTTTCAAAATGAAAAAAAAAATGCAACATGGACGACAGTGACGGCAAGGTTTACACTGCTGAGGAGTGTGAGAACGGCAAAACGCATTTGTTGTCGAACTCTCGACTTCGCCCAAACATTCTTTAATTCATGATCATGTATTACTTGTGGTGCCGGTACAGGTAATAATTTCCTGAGGGTATGCTATAATGCAAAACATTCTAGGCCTATATGATTTCGCGTTGGAAAAAGCTTGTGTTTAATAACAAGACAACGAAATAAGTTTTTATCCTTATGTTTTGTGAATGGATTTTGCACTGATATCTTGGTGAAACACACGGTTAGTACAGTTACTCTTCATTTTACCGACTTATTAGACGACGAATTTATGAATTTAAAACACTGCCTGGCCAGGGAGGCGTCATTAAGTCGATTGGTTGTTGGAATTCTTACTCATGTACACGTACAACTCTAAATTCATTGATCGAAGTTGACGATGTTGCCTCAATAGAATTCGAAGCGGGCGAAGATGTTTCTAATCATGTTTTCATGCATTTTAAGAAAGATAATTTCGGTAAAATAGACTCTGCACATATCTTTTGATGAAAATTTGAACCAGTGTATGCGACTCGTCCCTTAAATCGCCTTGGTTAAATAAATATCTTGACTTGAACATTTGCTAATGTGCAGGATTGGACTATGGTCGTTTCTACGATAAACGTGCCGGATTGGACCTCGATTTTGGTTCAGGATTGGACCCTTTCTGAAATACATTGTACATGCATTTTTTTTCTTGCAGATCCAGTCAGGAGCGGACTTCCTTAAGCTTAAAAGTTGCAAGTGAATGAAGTGTGTTCTATTTTATGTCTCCTAATAAAACCATGGATTTGACAAACCTAAATGAGCACGTGGAGCAAGGAACTATCAGAAAGCCGGAAGAGCCAGCTCGAAAATCTTCAAGTGTTTGAGAATTTCACCGCGCACATGAATCTAAAGTTCTGCCACACGTTAGAAGGAGCCTTGTTCTCGAAGATCAAAACGTTGAAAAGTTTTCATTTTGCCTTCTGAAGCAAATACATTTTTATTGTATATACACATGTAGACCATGTTCGATTCCCAACCACTTAAAATTTGTGATATCTGCATGGAATTATTAAAACTGAGCATGGTTTGACGTATGATAATCTCTTCAGGCATGATGGTTTACATTTCACAAAGCTGTTCAATGACAATAAAGACAATAAGATGTTGAGGTGTTCATGTTTTCAATACTTAATCATCTGTCCACATGCATTTGTGCCTTTCATATGTTTGCTTCTGCTGGAACCAGTTTTGATTGTTAAAGCGGGATTTATTATCTTTTGAAAAATTTCCCTATCATTTCAATTCTAATAATCTTGGGTGCATATGTCATACAAAATATCGAGGCCAACTCACTTACAAGGATAATTACTTACGGTAAAAGTGTTTGTTGGAATGTAGTAAATATAAGCATTTTTGTATTTTAAAACCTTTCGTTTCTTGTAATTACATTGAATTCAACCTTATAGTGCATATACTGATGAAAGAAAATAAAAAGGATATTTTCTCAGAAATTCGCAATATCACTCCTGTAGCTGAAATATGAACCTAAATGAAAAGCAGTTTTGTCCATGGTGTTTTTTCTTCTTCAATATTTGCTGCTCAGATGAGAGGTTACTCTTCAATACAATTTTTTCACTACAATGTAGTTGTTATCAGTTCAATACAAACGCGATAACATTGAAATATATTTAATAACAAGTAAAAATTAAGAACACTTCTGGTTCAATGGAATAACAAATCAACATGTGTAAAATGCAATGTAAAAGATTAGTAGTATCTCTGTAAAACAAAGCATAATTCCGTAAAAATAATCGTTTCATAATGTACATAAACGGATATATAAAACGGTGCCATGGTATATATATATGCACCTTGTGTATTCAGAAAACAATGTAATTTTTTTTACTTCATGTTTCTTTTATAATGTGCAAAAGCGTGTGTTGCACTGGTCACAAACGAAGACAATTTCTCTGATTGATGTTTCCTTTATACATGCCTACGCAATTCAGAATTGGTCTTGAATTCCTCACCACAAATTTCGCACATTCAAAGTGTACCCATCTCATGGAATGAAGTTCTAGGGCTTGATACCTGAAACAAAGGAGAAAATCTATATAACAGAGTTTGGAATTAGGGAATATGTAATCGGGCTAATTGAATTCAGGAAACGTCGAATTTATATTGTTACAGAGGATTATAAAATGATGATAATTTCTCACGTGTTTTATAGGTCAAAATGATCTTATATATCCTGGATACGAACAGTCAACGTTACATCTGTCGTAAGCAAAGATTGATGATTCTTGTATAGATCTGCTATATTGGTTCAATTTGAAGGAGATAGCGAATGGATATTTTTACAGTAGCAATTGTCGTTGGAGTTGTACGTGTACATGAGTAAGAATTCCAACAAACAATTCATAAAGTCGTCGTCTAATAAGTCGTTAAAATGAAGAGTTTTAAGAGCCTACCTTTGTTTGGAAATAACGTCTGCCATCTTGTTTTGTCCAATCCTGCACACGATCATGACAGTGAGCATGTAGACATAAACGTACGCCGATTTACTAACAGGGTGCATGCATTATTTACGCATTTTGAGCTCTATATGATATCTTATATTTTTGTAACAGTTCACCTGGTTTTAATTACTTTCTGTCTAACCCCTTACTTGATATAAATTTGCTTTACAAGACATTTATTTCTGGCAATGTTCAATAACATGTCACTGATGAATAATACAGTATTTCAATTATAAAAATTGAAATGCAGATATCTTGCATGGCATGCTTTTTTTCTTTCGTCGCACATGTGC
This sequence comes from Ostrea edulis, assembly GCF_947568905.1. NCBI lineage: Eukaryota > Metazoa > Mollusca > Bivalvia > Ostreida > Ostreidae > Ostrea > Ostrea edulis. The sequence continues at coordinate 74,926,404 of NC_079168.1, forward strand.
TTTCGTCGAGGCATGACTATTGTCCTTGGAATAAAATCGACCACGGTGAGGATAGTTCCACTTAATTGCCTTTGTATACAATTTATGTAGCTCCGTGAGGCCACGTTGAGCACCCTAGAATATTATATCGGAGATTTATCCCACTATATTTATAGGTTATAGACTTTGTATGGGAAAATATGACGACCGAGTTTTTTGGCGCGTAGACGGACCGAGCTTGCGATTTGTATTTTCCCATACAAAGTCTATAACCTTTTTATTATATACTTTCAATTTCATTTAGAAACTAACAATAATTTTATTTTTAACAATAACTTTATCGGTTTAACTGAGTAAAAGATGAAAAGCACGAAAAATTTGAAAATTAACGGCGTAGAAATTTGATTGTGACGTAATGTTTGCGGGCCGGAATGTTTCCGGGCATATATCGTGTGATATATGCCCGCAAACTTTTAAAGAAATAAGAAGAGATGAAATTGAAAGTATATAATATATATATATATATATATAGAGAGAGAGAGAGAGAGAGAGAGAGAGAGAGAGAGAGAGCATCAGGCCATCAACAAATTACAAAAATTTTGTAACAGTTCACCTGGTTTTAATTACTTTCTGTCTAACCCTAACCCCTTACTTGATATAAATTTCTATAAAGAATGGCTATATGCGTTTGAATTATATTATTGAAGAATGATATACACTTAATTATATAACATAAAAAAGGTGTTAAAAATGCGAAACTGAAAATTAAAAAAAAGGTGGCGTGAGGCGGATCTCGAATCAAGGTAAGAAGAAATCACAACATATACTGCCAGCGGTGAAGCTGGCTGCGCTTTTCTCAGAACAGGTAATATCCGTGTGAATACGAACCAGGTTGGCCAACAACAACAAAATCCCCAAAAAACAAACCAAGTTTCCCTAAATTTGAAGGATTTCAAAGCTAAAATTCATGTCATATTAATGCTTAAACAGTTAAATGGGGAAAATACTGTTTGTGTCAACTTTCAAGGTTAATTTCATAATTGTAAATAATATATTATAGGTTCGAAATGAAAATTCATAATTATATTTACGACAGAAAATTACTAGAGAAATTTGATACAACAATGGGAAGTTTTTCCGGATAATTGTTTTCCTTATGTTCGTTTGAACGTTACGGAATAAGTTTCTCTACAGAATTGTGGATCCTACCCCGATTCATCATCTTGTCAGATGCAGTGCTGATCACATCTGATATTTATGAATACTAATATCTATATTGTCTTCCTATAAACAAAATATTCACGCGAATATATTTTTTATAGGAAGATTTTTTTAATCATAGATATTTAAAACGTCGAGTGCCTGTGGCCCTTCTAAATAATAAACATCAAAGTTTACTCTTACTAAACGTTCATGATAATGGGATGGGGTGGGGTGGGGATGTTAAATTATCACATTTTTTTAATATGTTGAGTACTTCCTCAAGATATGCTAGAAAGTTTTTTGTGTGTTTTGTAAGGTAATGCGTTGATGACTGAGACAGGGTATTCGTAAATTGTATAAAATCACAAAAACATGAAAAATCTAGGACATGCAGAGACCATCATAAGGAAAGATACCATGTGACAAAAAACATTTTATGCAACGGGTTATAATGATAACCACACCCGGTTACAGCTAAGAACTGTATATTTCTGTAACCGGTCTTGAGTGTAAAAATAGGCCACATGCAATACAAGCTGTATCCTGGCGGTATATATAATATTTACATGTTTAATAATTTTCATGTGAATTTTTGTTTTTTGTTTTTTTTTGTTTTTTTTTTGGCATTTGAAAAAAAAGGACTTTTTCTGAATAGATGAATAAAGAATTGTAGCCTTACCTCTCTGAAAAGCATAATTCTCGATCTTTTCGGCTATCTGACTCTTCTTGTTACAGGCGTTGAGTTTGGGAAAAACATTCGGGAAAATGACGTCAACATGCGGGTCGTAGGCCAAGTTGTGAACGGGGTGTAGGCTATACCGAAGCGGCAATAGAGATGGTCGAGGTTCGATTTAGCATATAAATTTCGCAGGAAAGCATTGATATATGGTTACGGAGGAAAGCATTAATTCAGGAATATGGAAACAAATACAGGTGCATATCATGCACTGTTCACTTTCTGGTTGGATCAAACACCTCGTTCCTGCAAACTCCCCGTCGAGGCCTGGTTTGTGAGCAAACGAACTCTGGTGGAAGTTTGCTCGTTCCTGTTGTATAAAATAGCAAATTGTTTGTTTACAAATCTGATACACGTGTGTGCATTGCCTCTCCTTCGCATTTTTCCGAACTGGTCACTTCCGAGGTCAATGCACATCTGACAGGATGACAATGATTCATGAATCGACCTTTTTTTTTTTAACAATAGGAAAAAATGAACAACCCTTAAACAACAAAACACATAAGCACAAATACAATACAAAAGACACACGTATCAAACATAATTATGTGACATATGCAACGATACAAATATTTAGTCATCATTTTATCGACAAAGAAAATAACTCTTTGAACCAAAAATTACATGTAAATAATTGATATTACGGAAAATGAATATGGCTGCAGTAACTAGTTAATGGGACTGGGCCACAGCTTCCGAAAGAAAGGTGACACTGGTTACAAACTCTTTTATGACGACCTGTTGAATGATTTACTGAAACACTAAATTCTACACACATGAAATATTACGTGAATTTCTGCTCATCTAAATTACTTTTTAAAAATCATAATTTACTTTGGCTAAATCATAGAATCGATGGTTTTTTTTCCCACAATTCTCCTTTTTAGTTATTCGTCCTCTCATAACTTGCACCTACAAAGTTTTATGAGTAAAGAAAGCATACCTAATTATTTTAAAGCTCATTCACAAATTGAATTTAATCCTACAGTAATACTACAGTGTATCAGCTACTTACAGTTATGGGTGCTAGCGTATCCTCTATAAAATCAAATGTACTTCATACTTTTAAGAAGACGTTTTAATAGTGGCAACACCCTTTGGGATTTTACAAAAAATCTCGGGAATTCCCGCCAGGACCTCCTATTGGCTAGAATACAAGGCTATGACCAATCAAATAACAGAACAAGAGTATACATGAACTAATCCAAATTATATTTTTAAGATTAAACCATTATGTTTAAAAGGGGTGTTTAGGTTTCTTTAAGTACCGCAATGTGTATTGAATGTGAATGACAATATAGAATGCAGCTTCGAGAAATATCTCTGGAGAAATACACCTTTTTCCTGTTATACAAAATAATACTAGGACTGATTATCAACCTTGACATTGATATTCAGATATTTGAAGCAGTACATACTTAAATTGCAGCCACAAAACGCTGTGCCTCCTACCCAATCCCATTCATTTTGAATAAAATATTGTTTAAATCAAAACAAAACGTTTTACTTAAAATCCTACATGTAAATGTTTTTTCCTATTTGTTTTCTCAACCGGTGTTGTAGCATAGAATTTTCCCCCACATAGACCCCCCCCCCCCGGAAAAACGGGCCCGGGATAGACATCCCCCCCCCCCCCCCCGGAAAGATGGGCCTGGCATAGAATTTCCCCCTAGGAAAAATTAACCCAGGCCCAAGTTTCCCCCTTCTTACATTTTAGCTATGTATCTGTTTCCAGTTCTATTACTAGAATTCTCTTGCTTATCTATGCTACAACATCGGTATTATACGAGATGTGTGCATTTTCTTTCTCAGCCTATTCTTTTGTATACTTTTTCTATACCCTGACTTGTGTACATACACGTATGTATCTGCACGTATATGGCCTTTATGTTGGGAAAGGGCTAAAATAGGCTATGCCTACTGTCCAATCCTTTTCAATATTTGTAAATAAAATTATTTTGTAAATCAAAAAAAAAAAGTGTCTCAAAAACGCGAATTTCAGGTGCATTTTTTTCCCGTGTGGATTCACATTTGAAGCTATTTTCACGTGAAATTCATGCATTTGCCTGTGTAGACAGTATTTGTTACACGAATTTAAACATGATCACATACTTTCCTGTTATTCTCTACTGAACATGTCATAACTATACCCTCACCACAGGCGGATCCAGGAATTGCAGTTGCGGGGTGCGCTACTTTTTTGAGGCAGGGGGTCTGGGGGCGACGCCCTGGTGCGGCCCAGGGGGCGAAGCCCCCGGAAGCTCCTGGATTTTACAGATTTTATAGGGCTTGAAATATATCTCCTATTTAATCTTTTGTACTATTTTCTATCATTTTTTATGAGGTGAAATTAATAAACTGACGCAAATTTTAAAGGTTTTTGGAAAAAATTAAGTTCTCCTAATAAAGTAATTCAAGAAATCAAGAAACAGTCGCCCCCCCCCCCCCCTTAAATCCGCCACTGCTCATTACACCTTGAAAGAGTTTCTCAAATCAACACGAAATGATTTAATTATGAAAAATTTTATGTGCAGTAAGAACATAGGTCAAAAGGGTAGAAAGTATACAATTATGGATAAAATACACGGTTTTCAAAACTATATTTCAATAACTATGAACAAAAAGGCTGGCAGTTTGATGGTAACAAACCCGATATTTTGTCCACTGGGCTATCATAGATAAACAAATAAGTTTATAAAACATTTAAATTGCCTTCTTGTGACGTAGTTTCAGAAAAGTATAACATTGTATGATACTGGCCCCCGTGTAATTTCCTTTGATGATTAAAAAAACACCCACCATGACCCGCATCTCAAAATTCGGATTCATTCTTCAGAAATGCAAACTTTTGGCTTGGATATAGAGGAATCAAAGTCAACGACAAGAAGCCCGTGGATCCCAATGAAAGCTCACCTGGGTCACCACATGGCTCTCCTATTCTCAAGGGTCAAACACCAAAGTATATCAAGGTCTTGCCATAAAGAATCTATATACAAAATATAAAGTTTTACCATATACAGTTCAGGAAATATTCATTAGTTTTTAAAGAAAGTAAGTCAAGGTCACAAGATCAAATATTACTGTATCACAAGGTCTTGTAATAAAAAAAAATCTATATACAAAATATGAATATCCCATATAAAATAGTTTGAAGATATTTTACAGGTTACGTATTTTTAAAAGTAGACCAGATCACAAGGTCAATGGTTATAGTATGAAATAAAAGGTCTTGCCATAAGAAATCTATACACAAAATATGAAAAACCTACCTTCTAAAGTTCAGGAAATATTGAATAGGTCAGATATTTAAAAAGTAGGTCCAACTCAAAGGTCAAACTTCATAGAATAGTAATGTCTTGCCATAAAGAACCTATATACAAAATATATGAAAGCCCCACCTTAAATAGTTCTTGAGAAATTGAATAGGTCAGGGTTTTTTTTAACATGATGTGTTTGTGAAATACAAATGCCCCCGACAATGGCCAATTCCAAAGATGACCAAGGTCACGTCACCAGGACAAATATCTTGGTACATGTATTAGAAAGATCTTGTCACAAAAAATGCTCATGTGCAATATGAAAGCACTAATATCTACCATTTAGAAGTTATGACCAATGTCTTTTTTTTTTAAAGTAGGTCAAATGCCAAGGAAAATAGGTTTAGTACCCAAGGAAAGATTTTGTCACAAGGAATGCTCATGTGAAATATCAAAGTTCTAGCATTTACTGTTCAAAAGTTATTAGCAAGATTAAAGTTTTCAAAAAGTAAGTTAAACTTAAAGGTCAAGGTCACAGGGTCAAAATGTTGGTACCAAAGGAAAGGTCTTGTCACAAGGAATACTCATGTGAAATATTAAAGCTCTAGCATTTACTTTATTACATTTACATATCTTCGATCTCGGGGGTATAAAACGGTCAAACGATCAAACACCATTGTGTACAAGGTCTTGCTATAAATAATTTGTATACAAAATATGAAAGCCCCACCTAATTAGTTCGGGATATATTTTTATAGGATATGCTTTCTAAAAATTAGGTCAAACTCAAAGTTCAAGGTCACAGATCATGGTATGAAATGTCTTGCCATAAGAAATATACATACAGGATAGGAAAGATTTACCATAGTTTAGGACATATTGTATAAGTCAGATTTTTTATTAAAAGTATGTCAATCTTCCAGATCAAGGACACACACCATTGCATCACATTAAAGGTATTTCCATAAAGAATGTATAAACAGAATATGAAAGCCCTAGCTTAAATAGTTAAAAGAGATGTTTTCAAATAATTTTCCTATATATGTATATCAGCATATAACACTTTGATCCCTTATTGTGGCCCCACTATCCTTGGGGGCCATGATTTTATCAAACTTGAATCTGCACTATGTCCGGAAGCTTTCATGTATTTGAACTTTTCTGACCCAGTGGTTCTTGAGAAGATTTTTCACTATATACTCGCATGTAAAAATTTGATCCTCTATTGTGGCCTATTTTCGTGATTATTTTCCTTTTGAAGGGAGCATGCCCCTTCATATGAACAATCTTAATCCCCTTCAACTAGGAATGTTTGTGCAAAGTTTGGTTGAAATTGGCCTGCTGGTTCTGGAGAAGATTTTTAAAATTTCTCAGTGTATTCTTGCTATTTCGCTAATATCTCCCCTTGGAGAAGAGCGTTGCCCTTGATTTGAACAAACTTGAATCTTCTTTACCCAAGGATCTATTTTGCCAAGTTTGGTTGAAACTGACCCAGTGGTTCTGGAGAAGAAGTCGAAAATGTGAAAAGTTTACACACAGATGGACAACGGTTGATCAAAAATCAACGAACCGGAACAAAACTCAAATTCAATCTGTAACTCATCAATATACAATGTCATCTGCATACCAAAATAATTAGTTCAATACCTCAAAGCTTTTAGGGGAAAAAAGTCTGAAAAACTGGTTGTAACCGTAATTTTTCTACGTTAAAGGGGCAAAACTCCATCAAAAATCAACGAACCAGAACAAAACTCGTCATTACATCCATGCATACGAAAAACCGATTCAATATTTCAAGGCGTTAAGGAATAAAAGTCAGGGAAACTGGGTGTCGTAGAAGAACGAACAAGGGTAAAACGATATGCCCCAACCACTTCATGGCAGGGGCATAAAAATCTAGAAAACAATTCCTGTTCTGCATAAATTCTAACCGATATACAGAAACAGTATAAAACAAGATGTGCTCTTAAGGAGGTACTCTACATCATCATAATGACTTACTTCTTTTTAAAACATGGATGAAAATATAAATATCAGCAATATTTGTCTATTCGTTAGAAAAATTCTCGCTTAGTTGAGTAGGTTAGCATGTCGACTGCTGAACTGTAGATTGCAGGTTCGAGTCCAGCAGGAATTTTATAAATTTTTCACTGATTGTTTTCTACTAAAACTGCATTATTTTTTTACTAAATAAAGTAAATTTGAAAGTTTTCAATTTCAAAATATCGTTGTACATATCCATCACTATTCATCAATATCAAATGTCTCAGGTGTAACATACCTCCTTAACCCAAATGTCCCCTAAAGTGCCTATACCGATTTGATGAAAGACTTTACATATCAAATACATGTAATATTAACATGAGATGACACGTCCTCAAGTCAGAGCCCTGGGTTGAGAAATTAACAATTTTGGTAAAATGTACATCATTTTCTGCTTTTCCTATGCATTTAGTTTTTACTCTATCAGTAAACTTAAAGAAGTCTTTCAAATGATAAAAATATCTATACAATAAAATATGTTCAAATCAAACAATAATTACTATAATATTGGCCCCACCCTGGAACCAAATCCCTTACCACTGGAATTGAAATTTACAATTTTGGTAAAGGACTACCTACTTCCTCTAAATATCTATTTCGTTTTAATTTAATAGCAAGAGCAGTAAAGAAAATATCACCTAAATGTTTTACACATTTACACTATATATACCAAGTTTGACTTCATCCTAGAGTCAGAACCTCTACTCCGGTTATCATTTTTGACAGAGGCCTCCCCGCTCTACATTACTATGATGCGTACTTATAAGAGAGGGTGATTTTTTAATATGGTCAATGTTTAGGAGTTTTTACCCAACTATCAAGGCCCTGGGAGTGCAGAAGCACTGAAATTTACAACTTGTGTCACCCTTGTCCTAACGATGCAGCAAACCAAAGAAGTAGATACAGTTTTTAAAGTCATCTGGCTCAAAATATCGATGATTTCACTTGGAGTTCAAACCCTGGCATTCAAATAAGGAATAAATTAGCAAACCCAAAATCCGCTCAGTTTGATCAGCAAAATGATTTGTATCATATGACGAGAGCTTGAAGTTGGCATAAAATTGCAAAAATGCCATTTTCAATTAAAATATCCATAAATCCAGGTGGTTTTCCTTTTAGGAAACATACAGCGCATGCGTCGAGCAAATTCATATTCAAGCATGTTTTTCATATTAAAATAATACACAATATATATCATTTTCATTTTCCTCGACAAATGCGCACATCTTTTCCTGAGCAATAATCTGTATGGCATTTGACAGTTTGCAGGCTTATTTTGAAAAAAAAGAAAAAGGCGGGAAATGTCTTATTCATGATGTCATAATGCTATCCAGTTAGGAATATCATTCTGATTTTGTTGACATAGTATACCTTTCTTAAAACGCTGATTAAGGTTAATTCCAGACACATTTTATACAGAGAAAATTTTGGGGCCTTTTTATGTATACAATTGTACCTTGTTCTTTGAAAAGAATTGGAATGGTAATCATGAAGAAGTTGAAAATGTTCAATTCTTAACACATTTAATCACTTGAACATTTTGGCCCCACACCGATACCAAAACTCCTGGATCATAATTTACAATTTTGGTATAGGGCTCCATTTAGTTTCAATATGTATGAATGACATCAAAGTCGTTCCACTCTCCTGTGACATCATAAGATTTTGCAAAATCAATTAATTAGTCAGATGTATGCACGACATTACCACATTTTGCAGGAGTTTTTTCCATTGGTTATTGCAAAAAATCTTTTTAATTATAAAATATTTCAAAAGTCTTAAGTTACATATATATAAACAAGCATTCTGAAAGTGGTGCACAAGCAATACATATCACGTACTGGCGCCTCCATTAATTGACGACTGTACTTATATTCGAGACAACTTACATTTGATGTTGTTTAACCTTGAACTTTGACCCGATACATTGGTACCAGCTCACCATGTTTACCAGTATCGAATTAGTTTAATAACTTGTTGTTCATACAATTGACGCATGTAGATTTTATCAGGGATGAAATAGTCTTAATTAGTCTTTGAACAAAATAAAGGACTTCTAAATTCTAGTTACTATAAACCGTTTGAAAACCAATTTCGAATACCCGCGATTGCAGTAAATTGAGAACTGATGACGCACAAAACTTTGCTCACCGACTACACAAAAATAGTTGCATGATTGATAAATTTGATCAACATTTTTATTGATATGTTCCTTTTGTGATTAACGGGCTTGAAATGTTAAATCAATGAAGCTATCTTTTGCAAAGTCAACGATCGAGGCTCGCCGACTGCCTCTCTTTCGACGTCCCACTTTTACCTCATTTCCATCGAAACACAATCCCTATCCTCGTGAATAAAAAACGTAAAATAAAAAAATTTAATTTCTTTCAAACTTGTCCATCAAATGTTACGATTCGAGCTTGATCTGTACTTTGCCACTCTGAAACTACGTATACACTGCAAAGTTTCAAATGAATCCACGCAAGCATAACGGGGTAACCCCTTCCCTTTCGGATAAAACCGAAGGGGGAATAATAATCCAAAATATGTTTCAAAATATTGAATCCAAGGGCAATAACTCTGTTCTCATCGAATCCTTTATCAAGTTCATTAGGCATTAGATTTTCATTTTTTTTTTTTTTTTTACAGAAATTTTGAATAGTTTTGTAAAGTTTCATGAAATTGGAATGCCATCAAATCCTTTTCACCAGTTTTTGGGAAATTTTGATAATGATGTTGAAGGAAAATAGCAATTTTCTGATGTCAATAAACAACTTTGTATACCAGTACGTGTCACATCTTAACGTAGGTCGCGGGTTTGCTTACGTCATCGTTTTCGGGTACGCAAATCCTACGACTCAACGTCTTTTTACGTGCTCATTCAACTGTGACGTAACAGTTGTCTGAATAAAGTATACATGGGTCATTGACTGAATATGAAGAACGTAAAACTTTACCGATAATATGTCGTACGGTGTGACCGTTGAGACGATCGAGCGAAACCCATTTTAAAACATCTTGCAACACGACATATTATATGTATGTGTGTGTGCTATATAGTAAACTTGTAGTGTATTTTATTTCGGAAATTTTATGAATTAGGCCCAAAATGTAATTTTCATCAAATTGACTCTTATGTTCGACTAAATATGTGAAAATATAATGTTCCTTTAATTTAAGCCAAGAATATAAAAATTTTAAAGTGGTTTGATTTATTTATATTGAAAAGTGCCCAAAATTTGAGGGTCTTTTTTTCCTCAAATAATACACACACAAGATTTTAAAGAAATGAAATTAAACTTAAAAAGAAATATCTTCACCTTTCATCCAGCACCTTGTGAGTTGTCTCAGATTAATTAAATTGTTGTTCTCTGGAATGACGCCAAGAACGTCATGATGTTATAGAATATATCAGTGCTTCAAACGCAGAAAAATACGTCTTAGAAGTGAAGGAGGGCCATCAAATTACATATTTTTAATTCTCTACCTATTATCTTTCTGAATCTGCTAAAAAGTGAAAATGGTTAAAAATTGCCATAAGGGCCCTTTTGTTATGGGCGCAAACATGTTCTAGTTTACGCTTGCAATGGCTTTGGATACGGCAATTAAATCAGGTACAGTCAAGTTTTATCACAACACTATAAATTACACTGTCTGAAATCTGAATTACAGAATACAGTGGCTCTTATCCATGCCAGCATAAACACTGCCATGCAATAATTTGAAATTTACAGCACTATTTAAACAAATTATAACCAAAATAAGAGGCGCAAAGGGCCACATCCCTCACCTTGGCTCATATTTAAAGGGACTGATTCACGATTTTTGATAAAAATATTTTTCATTTTTGTTGTTAAACATTAAAAATATAACTCATTTAATGTTGACAGCCAAAATTTTGACCTGAATACAAGAATAAAAGCAATATTTTAGCCTTAAATCTGTGTTATGTAAACAAAGACTCGAGACTTTTTATGTAAACAAACAAACAAGTGAAATGTTGATTTTGTAATGTAAAGCATCTTAATCTTGCATAGTCACAAATTTTAACTTTTAGAATATGACACATTTTACCCCCAAAGTGCTTGAAATGTGAAAGATATAATAAACTTAGATCAATATCCATTTCTTTTGAAAATGTAAACAATAACATACCCCAATCTTTGTTATATAATTATAACTTTTTAAAATGAGCTTCTGTGATAATGTATAACCTTGATTTTTATGTGAAATCTTTTAAACACATTAGACAGTAGATTTTGATCATTAAAAGTGAAATAGAAAATTTTGGAGAAAATCGTGAATCAGTCCCTTTAAAGATTTTCCCTATATATTTGTATCCAAAACTTTTATCCCCCCTTGTGACCCCATCCTACCCCTGGGGGCCATGATTTTAACAAACTGAAATATGTCAGAAAGCTTTCATGTAAATATCAGCTTTTCTGGCTCAGTGGTTCTTGAGAAGATTTTTCCTATATATTTTGTATGTAAAATTTTAATCCCCTATTTTGGCCCCATCCAACCCCCAGGGGCCATGATTTGAACCAACTTGGATCTGCACTGTCAGGAAGCTTTCATGTAAATTTCAGCTTTTCTGACCCAGTGGTTCTCGAGATTTTTAAATGACCCCACCCTATTTTTGTGATTATCTCCCCTTTGAAGGGGACATGGCCCTTCATTTGAACAAACTTGAAAGCCCTTCACTCAAGGATGCTTTGTGGCAAGTTTGGTTGAAATTGGCCAAGCGGTTCTTAAGAAGTTGAAAATGTGAAAAGTTTATGACGCCGATGATGACAGACAACGGACAAATTTTGATCAGCTCACTTGAGCCTTTGGCTCAGGTGAGCTAAAATGTACACCAACCTGTACGACATAAGGGGAACTTGGTGGAATACCTATGTCTATTCCTATTAGTGCAAGAATGATTGGTTTTCGGGAACACATTATAAATGGTAAACATGAAAAGATCTCCTATACTTTGTACAACATATTATACAAGTTAGAGGAAAAGTGTATCATTCAAAATGGTTCAACTATATAAAAGATATCTGAATTAGAACTGGTAATATCAAGATTTGGAACGATCAGCATGTTAACTTTCATTTATCTAAAAAGGTTAAACAGTGTTTGTACAACTCTTTTGTTGAAACCTGGAAAGATGAAATATATAACTCATCCAGGTGTTCTAATTATAGGATTTACAAGAAAACTTGGTTTTGAAAATTATACACTACCACAAGATTTACTGTATAATTTTTGTCGCTTTAGATGCAGTAGCCATAAATTGCCAATTGAATCTGGTAGGTTTTTAAGCATTGATAGATCTGAACGATTATGTACTCTTTGTAACAAATTAGAACTAGGAGATGAATTCCACAATCTCTTCAGCTGTACTTATTTTCTTCATGAAAGGTGTCGATTCTTGCCAAAACGCTTAACTGATTGTCAAAATACTATTAGCTATAGTGAGTTAATGAACTGTAAAGACAAATATACTAATGATAGGACTTGCCAAATTTATCAAGTTAGTACTGTCCATATTTTTATATTACCTTTCTGTTGTATTTCAACATTGTTGTTGATTTTACCTTTTTTGTACCATTATGCTCCATGTGGAGCCTTTAGTGAAACAAGAGGCCCATGGGCCACATCACTCACCTGAGTCCATATCATCAGATTTTCCATATCTAGTTGCATGTAAAACCGTAGTCCCTATTATGGCCCCAAACCTACCCCTGGAGGCCATGGTTTTTGCAAACTTGAATCTACACTATGTCAGAAAGCTTTCATGTAAATATGAACTTCTTTGGCCCAATGGTTCTTGAGAAGAAGATTTTTAAAGATTTTCCCTATATATTTGTATGTAAAACTTTGATCCCCTATTGTGGCCCCATCCTACTCCAGGGGGGCATGATTTCAACAAACCTGAATCTGCACTATATCAGAAAGCTTTCATATAAATCTCAGCTTTTCTGGCTTAGTGGTTCTGGGAAGAAGATTTTTCCTATATATTTGTATGTAAAACTTTGACCCCCTATTGTGGCCCCATCCAACCCCCGGGGGCCATGATTTTAACAATTTAGAATCTGCATTATATCAGGAAGCTTTCATATAAATCTCAGCTTTTCTGGCTCAGTGGTTCTTGAGAAGAAGATTTTTAAAGATTTTCCCTATTTATTTGTATGTAAAACTTTGACCCCCTATTGTGGCCCCATCCGACCCCCGGGGGCCATCATTTTAACAATTTAGAATTTGCATTATATAAGGAAGCTTTCATATAAATCTCAGCTTTTCTGGCTCAGTGGTTCTTGAGAAGAAGATTTTTAAAGACTTTCCCTATATATTTGTATGTAAAACTTTGACCCCCTATTGTGGCCCCATCCGACCCCCGGGGGCCGTGATTTTAACAATTTAGAATCTGCATTATATAAGGAAGCTTTCATATAAATCTCAGCTTTTCTGGCTCAGTGGTTCTTGAGAAGAAGATTTTTAAAGATTTTCCCTATATATTTGTATGTAAAACTTTGACCCCCTATTGTGGCCCCATCCGACCCCCGGGGGCCGTGATTTTAACAATTTAGAATCTGCATTATATAAGGAAGCTTTCATATAAATCTCAGCTTTTCTGGCTCAGTGGTTCTTGAGAAGAAGATTTTTCCTATATATTTGTATGTAAAACTTTGACCCCCCTATTGTGGCCCCATCCGACCCCCGGGGGCCATGATTTTTAACAATTTAGAATCTGCACTACCTAATAAAGTTTATCTATAAATTTCATCTTTTCTGGCCCAGTGGTTCTTGAGAAGATTTTTTAATGACCCTACCCTATTTTTACCTTTTCTTGATTATCTCCCCTTGGAAGGTGGCCTGGCCCTTTATTTTAACAATTTAGAATTCCCTTTACCTAAGGATGTTTTGTGCCAACTTTGGTTGAAATTGGCCCAGTGGTTGTTGAGAAGAAGTTGAAAATGTGAAAAGTTTACAGACGGACGACGGAATACGGGTGATCAGAAAAGCTCACTCGAGTTTTCAGCTCAGGTGAGCTAATAAAAAGTTTTAATTATGCGGTAGATTTCCTTTATTTTTCATACATTTTGTATATTTTTGCGAATATAGTTTCATAAAATTGTTATGAATGCTATTATATCGTCATAACCAGTTTGTTTAAACTGTCTATTCATACACAAGGATTTCTATAAATGAAACCAAAAGTTATAACTGAACATCATAAACGGTCTTATAAGGCATCCTCCACAATTTTATGGAATCAGTTGCCAGAGTCTGTCAGAAGCTGTGCTTCTATTACATCTTTTAAATCAGCATATTTGCAGCATTATTACTCAAATAAGTGATATATAGATATGTATATGTTTATCCCCCCCCCCCCCCCCCCCCCCCCCCCCCCAGTGATATCGTGTGTATATTTTATGTATATATTTTATATTATGTTATCTATTTTTTTATTCTCTCATTTATCTGTCTGTGAATGTATTATAGAGGCCCACAATGTAAACTAGTCACTTGTACTAATTGTGCTATCCTGTCTAAATAAAGAATTTATTATTATTATCATCACCTACATATTCTGTCATGCAGACAAAGATGTATACCTTCACATTCAATCCCTATTTGAAGGTGGAAAAAAAGAAGAAGCTATTTTTACATTTATTTGCTCAATATAGGCAACAGCAACTGAATGCAACAGATTGCCTCCTGAAAATAAAACACCTGAATGCACAGGTATGGTGATAAGTTATATAAAACATTTAAAACTACTATGAAACATTTACAAATGATAAAATGTTACCTAACTTTGATAAAAACAAAAAGATATCCAAAACTCCATATTACAATAGGATCTTCCTGACATCTAAGGAAACTAATTCCATTATCTATATAATTTTTGAGATGGAAATATGATAATCTACACTGAGAATGCATGTGATGTGATTAAAATCTTTTTTTCTTTTTTTTGAATATTCCACTCCAATACTATCATCAAAACAACATCTGTATACTACAGGATTCCATAATTACTTTCCATACAAGCATGTGTATATATACGACCCAACGATAAAAATGAAAATGACAAGTGCTTTCAGTTCATCCATCCCTTTATCCTATCAGTATGTAGGTGGGTCTTGTATGTACAAAAGGAGACAAG
>NC_079168.1:74946785-74981785 GCF_947568905.1 Ostrea edulis
TTGGTCTGGTAAAATGTGATTTGGTCCAGTAATAACTCAACCATTACTGGTCCAAATGTCCAGTAAGTACCAGAAGATCATGGGAAGCACTGTATTTTCCCCCAACAGTTCATTGCATGCAAGTTTTAAAATCATGAAAGCTTTAGACTTTAATGATACATACATCGTATATTATCAATAACTTTAGGCTGCTTCTACTAGTGTTCACATACTCATATAAAACTTGTACTATGTCATATTCACTGTAACTGTCAAAGTTCAGATCAATTTTAAAAAAAATAAAAATTCATAACACTCTTTAACCAGTCTTTAATCCTGAAATTTATAATTTAAGTCAGCCTTGTCCCAAAGATGCTTCATACCAAATTTGAAAAGAATTGGAATAGTAGTTATCAAGAAGATATACATTCTCAAGTAATCAAACTATACATTCTTAAGGTACACAAACTACCTATACAACTAAACTCACCCTCATTTTATCAATGATTAAATTAGTTCCAAGGATGTTGTACATTTTCTCTGATTGATTAGCCTTGAGTTTTTCCGCCCATGTTGTTTTTCCAGAAGCAGGGAGGCCTACCATCATTATCACCTGTATATTTCAAATACAAATTTTAAATGTTACAGGTGAAAGAGCTCTTCCACTATTATTTGGACAACAAAACTAAAACTGAAAATATGCAAATGAGAAAAACATCAGAAAGATGTCAATTAACTGTGAGAAAATCTTTTTCTCATTCACAAGATTACAAAGACATGTCGATTATCACTTTTGCAGGAACATATTGCAAACTATTTCTTTACCTCGCACTCTTCTTTTTTGGCTGGAGGCAATGTGCCCCTAAATCTCTCAGCCTCTGGGACTTTGCCAATGAATGTGAATTCTTCTTTTAAGGGAAACCATGGCTCTTCCTTTTAGAAAGAAAATAATTCATGGCTCTTTAGAACATCTATATCAAGTTAAAATTTTCCTCATACATACGGTATATACATACACACGCATTAGTCTGACAAGGTAATATACATTATAGAGTCGTATTCTTGCGCTATTTTCTACTTTCAAATTAAACTTATTTTCCTCTAGATACTTACCAATGCCCCAAAATTGCACTCAAATGCAACATTCTTTGTTAGAATGTGAGGAAATAATGCCTCATCATCTAATTTGGATTTCTCAAATGGAAAACAAACACCTAGATCGTCTCCATTTTTTGCAAATGATATGAAGATTTCAGCAGGATCCATATCGAAGTCCTGTAAAAACAAGCAATATTAATGAGTAACTGTAAAGTAATTTTATTGGAACTATTCTAATGTCTCTATTATATACATGTATTTTAAAAAAAAGATTCTAGACAGGGGTCTAGAAATTTTTTTTACAATCAATTGCCCATGGGCAAGTACTACCTAGAAATCCACTTGCCCAAGTTCAAAATTCACTTGCCCAAAAATATTTTTTTTGGTCATAGATGCTATCTTGTTCACTTTTAGTTTCATTCTTGTCTTCAGTACCCCACCCCACCCCCTTTGCCTCTTTCTCATTTCCAGCACTAGCACCCGTTTTAGCAAAACCAAATTGAAACAAACTCACTTTTTCACATTTCATTTAACAAATAAAGTGCACCGCCACGGCACATGATACGCCCGTCACATATTGTTAACATGAACATATCACCATGAAGAGATAGGTATGCATGGAACCAAATGTCAACCTTCCTTTAAGAATCTTACCCACTTTATGGCCTCATGTGACATTGCTTCAAATATTGATAATGTAAGCTTAATGATTTTTAAAAGGATATAAAAACATTTTCCCAAATGGTTTCAATGAAATGATTAAAGTGCAAGATAGCCCTTTATCCAAGCAAACAACTTACAATAAATGGGAGTACTCAAAAAGGTTGATTTATTCAACTTATCAAAAAATACATATATCAGTATCTGCCTTTGTCAAATCTTCAAGTATAAAAGTAAAATATGCATGGTGATGTCAATATAAATAAATATAGATTAAAAACGGTTATTTCAAATACTGGTGCATCTCCTATGGTGTAGTTATTAATTAGAAAAAAATAATACATCATATATTTCTCAACTGGTTGTGTTAGACTTGAGAAATGCACATCTGCAGCTTTGCTCATTGTATTTTAAGGAATGAAGAACAATGCACAGCGTAATAAAACATCAAACATTAGTCATTATGTTTATTCTTAGACTGTAAAACTGTCATCTTAGTGAGACATGACAATCTGCACCTTGTTGTTGAGATATAAAATAAAAATATATTTTACAATATCATATTAATTCTTAAACTTTATACCAAATTAACTTTCAAAGTAATGGCTACCAATTAGAACTGTTCTAAAATTTGACAGATCAATTAGAAGGCCAGATTCCTCTGCCCAATTCCCGATTGCAAGAGATATAGATAGCACCTCCTTGATCAGATTGCTGTAACAGAAATCTTCTAAACTCATTAATTAATCTGTAATTTGACAGAATGCAATTTTTCTGTTAGCAAAATGCCTCCTGAATTGCTTGATAATTACACCCATGGGACAAGGGAAATTTCTCTTGTTACTGACACAAAAGAAATAATTTGTTTGTTATATACTGCTGTATAGTACAGT
Organism: Ostrea edulis; assembly: GCF_947568905.1. NCBI lineage: Eukaryota > Metazoa > Mollusca > Bivalvia > Ostreida > Ostreidae > Ostrea > Ostrea edulis. The sequence goes on from NC_079168.1 coordinate 74,949,416, forward strand.
GTATATAATGAAGAATGTGTAGTTTCTTGAATTAACATTTTTTAATATGGTTATTGCAATACTATTTCATCTGTTCAGATTTACACAAATGCCCAATCTGCAGCTTTGTTCATTGTATATCTTTTTTCTGAACAATGCCACAGCCATAACAAAACATCAAAATACTAATCATTAAAATAGGCCTTTATACATATTGCAACCATTTGTTGTCTTAGTGAGAAATGATACTCTGCATGTAGGTTGCTGAGAAAAAAAATTAAAAATTATATAGTACAATGTCAAATTAATTTTGAAAATAAAGACTAACCACAACAAACAAATTCACAAATAATTTCTGGTATATCTGCAATTAAGAGGCTAAGATCTCTCTGCCCAATTCCCTAGAGATAAAGATAACACCTGCTTGATCATGTTGATCAGAGATGCTCTACACAAAACTCATTAATTAGTCTTGTCAAAATGCCCTTTGCATGCTATTCCCATGGGACAAGTGGAATTTCTCATGTTATTGTTAGAAACAAAAGAAACATTACATAGGCTAAAAAAAAGCTGTACAGTATATCATAAAAAAAATATGTGTTTTCTTGATGTAACATTTTTGAATGAGGTTTTCTACAAAACTCTTATATGAGTAGGGATTGTACCAATTATAACATACTTTTTTCAAAAAATCACTTCAACTAAATGTCACAGTGACCTTAAAGTACAGTGCGACACACCTTCTACCTAAGATGCATAAGATGACCAAGTTTCATGATTCTAGATCAAATAGTTTTCAAGTTATGAGCCGGACAGGGTTTTACCATATTTGGCCATATCTTCTTAATTAAAAGTCACAGCGACCTGGTTTTAATGTGCGACACACCTTCTACCCAAGATGTATCAACTGACAAAGTTTGATTATTCTAGGCCTTATAGTATTTAAGTTATGAGCCGGACACGAAAAAGCTAACAGACGGACGGACAGACGGACGGACATGAAGGCCATAACATAATACGGCCTGTCTTAAGACGGGCGTATAAAAATTGATATTGAAAATTAAACTCCAGAAGAAAACAAAACAATTTAGCATTTTTTTTTTAAATAGTTGGTATTATTTTTCTTTCATTAAAAAACCCCCACAAGAGTTCATAATTGTTTGTAAGTTTTCTTATTCTGTTGAAATATCTATTCATTTAATCACAACTAGAAACAAAGTAATCACATTTATACACAGTAGTGTGCCAAAAGTCATTCCGGAATTCTGCAGGTTATCCGGATTGGTTTTTATATTAGATAAGCAACGTTACTACCGGTAGTGAAGTGCATGCTTGCTTAGATAAATTAACAAGATGTGACAGTCATGTAGTTGTACTAATAATCTAACATGGTCAGTATCAAATTTAACTGACGTGAATAAACATTCATTCCAAATTTTATTGCTTTCCCGTGCAGGTAAGCTTATCCCTCTAGGTCGATTTCTAGAGACGACATTGCATTCTGTTTACTAACACATGTCCACCTAAATATAATGAATTTACAACATTTGAATTGAATAGTTTAAAATCTCTACTACTTGTACAACAAATTACAAACTTGAAATATAAGCCTTGGGGTATATAATTATTGATGATAAGTTGCATAAACAACTGTAAAATTGTGCAAATCTATCTCTCATTTGTGCTCAAAAGTTGAGGCGCAAACTTCCTCAAGAGAGATTAACAATTTTTACAGAAATGAACGAGTCTCTCCACAAGTAATTTAACAAATTTGCTCATTACACACCAGATATGCTGTGATAACATCTCCCTCAGTAAATTGCTGTCCATAGTCAACAAACTTGCACTCAGAGGCTGCTTTTCCTGTACCACCATACCCAAAAGATTTGGCTTCCTCTCCTACAATATTTATATGCATACTCTACTCAAATCTGAGAAGTAAACAAAGGGAATCAACACCAAATATTTGAAAAGACAGTAGGGCGTAGTCATTCTTCAGATACTCAATAAGGAACAGCCAATAACACATAAATATCAAATTGCAAAAGACTGAATGAGTTTTATCATTTGAAGGTACCGAAGTTCATCACATGGTATTGAGTGTTCATTTGTAAATTGTTGTTTTACGTCTGGAGAATATAAGAAGAATTTTTCACTAACATCACGATGCCACCAGTGAATGAAGTGCCACAAATTTTGACCCGAGCATGACGTCTTTTATAGTGGGCTTTTATACGTTACCTAATTGCATAGATGTGGAGTTTGCTGACCAACCGACTCGGAGGACATTTGGGTGAAGCTCATCAGGTGGCAGGTGACTGGTGTCACAGTTCTCAGTCAGCTATAATTCACAAATAATGTAATAATCGCATATATAGCAGAGGGGTGTTTCAAGGTATCATACACACAGTTAATTTCATGTCTGACAAAACCCAACTTTTGTGCTTCAAATGATGAGCAAAAGCTATCTTGATATACACTAGCATTTCAAAACTAATTTGAAAAATTTACACTTTATATAAAACCAAAAATGTTAATAAATAAACAAAAGTTAATGTTGCATTTCAAATTTGGTAAAATAAATGTTTAAATCAATGAGGGAGAAGTTATCTTACTTTCACTTCAAAAGCCACTTTTCCCCCTTTGACTCCATAGTTCGCTCGAACGCCAGTCCACGTCATTGCGAAGCCTCCTTGAGTGTACGGAACAGCTGAGAGATTACCATCATTTACTTTAAGACTCAAGTCGGAGTTGACTGCAAGTTATACAATTTTTTAACATTAGTATTTTAATACATAAACTTTCCGACTCCAGCAAAAATTAAATAAGAGGTCCACAAGCCTTATTGGTCACCTGAGTACCAGTTAATAGTATCACTAGTCCCAAAGACTATAAAATCTAGAAAAAAATTACTGTTCCGAATATCTAAGGGCTGTTCCAGAAATGATCAAATGGGGGGGTCGGGCGGCAAATGATATTTTTTTGTGTGGGTGGTCGTATTTTTTCATATTTTAATTGGTCCGTGGTTGGACTGTTAAAAAAATATTTATTATGGGTAGTGGGTAGTTTCTATTGTTTTATTTTGTGCCACGTGGGTGTTGAGTTTTCAGAATATTTTTATTGTCGCTCTTGTCGTGTTGGTTACAAAACGTCCGAGGGAAAATTGAAAACGTGCTTTCGAAATCGGAAATAACATAGAACTATTCGAGTTGTCGCTCTTTGCAGCGCATAACTTTCCATTACGGCACTCTTCAAATTAGAGGCGCGTTTAGTAGGGTCCCTTTGGACGTGATGGCAGCGAACTCTCTTCGGTAGATTATTACAGTTTACAGTGCATCGATTTTGGGAATATTTTGAAACCAATAGGTATTCCGTTTTCTAATAAAAATAGGCAAACCTTAATTGATTTATACGAGGGTACCGATGCGTTATATTTATCAGTCGGTGTGATGGTGATATAGAGGCCTCCAGGTGCGGGCTCCATTAGAAGACGAACGATTCGTGGAAAAACACATCCATACCCATTTCATGATAATAGCATCGTTTGGACTCCCAATCTTTCCAACATTCCCGCCATAGATGCCTTTGATTGTTGATGTGACATCGTCTCTTCAGAACTACTGTGATACAATGTCGCACAGGCATTACCGCGTCATTGACTAGAATGTTTGTCCCAAAAACCTCGCGAGATTTGTACCGTTTTCATTTTTTAAAATATTTTTGTGGTGGGTCTGGATAGTTTTTTTTTTTATTAGATGGGTCATTGTAAAATGAGTTTATTAATTTGATGGGTCATGGGGTAATTTTTTTTTTATGGGTGCTTGGTATATACAAAAGGTGCCCCCCCCCCCCCATGTATTTATTTCTGGAATAGCCCTAAGCTAAATTTTAATATTCAGCTAAAATATCAAGTAGGGCTGGGATGATACAGAACCCGACCATTTCTGTTGTTCGTTGAATATTCAAGTGATCAACGTACAAGTTATCTTGACAATTTACAAGTATAGTTATCATTCTTTACGAAATAAACAAACCATGATGTCCAAACACTTAGGCCAATTCAACTTAATTAGTAGATTATCATCCAGGGTCACTAAAAAGTATGGGGCGGGTGGGAGGGTTTTATTTTTTAAAATTCTGATAAAAATATTAAACTAGACAACCGAGTTTTTTTTTTTCAACAGAAGCACATCATTTAATGCCAGATGGATGTCAATCTATGCTACTTTCACAGACGAATTCCAGGTTAAGCTTTAATTTCAAACAGAAATACACCTAACTCCTTCCAAGATTTACGCCTGTAAGAACGCAAGCAATTAAGAAGACCATATAGATCTATTTTCTCTACGTGGCTTTTCATGTTACTATACCGGAAATGTAAACAAGTGTAAATACTGGAGTTGGACATGAAAATTTTATGGGATCGCAAGTTTCGCAATTTTTTTTTGGGACAGGCCAATTTTTGAGGGGCGGATGGGGATGATAATCTATCGATTAAGTTGAATTGGCCTTACTTTAAGTGCTATTCTTTTAATTTATATTTATTTTGATGGTAAATTTAAGCAAATAAGACGTTTAGAATATCTAAATCCAACATTATATTTAATGTGACTTACAAAAAGTCTACAAGCCCATCGGACTTTCTGATTTTTAATTTTCACTCACCCGACCGTAAAATTCACTGGCCTCGGTCTTTGGACCACTGAGTTTTCGTGAAGACTGTTGTCAAATATTGAGGGATTTAATAGGAAATATGAGACAGCTTGAAGGCCTGATGTAATGTTTATACTGAATTCAAATCATTCGTCCCCATCTCTTCCTTATTTGTGGTAATTACAGGTATACATATACCAAGTCTCTAACTATACATACATCTGTCTAGAATAACATCAGTTATGGACTCCCACGAGTCATCTTCCATCTCTATCTTTTTGGGACTGTAACCTCGCCTACAAAACAGAAACTATACTTCTGAAATTCCATTTAACTAAATACAAATTGTTTCACACGTGGATGATATATTAATGCAAATTTATTTTGATACAAGTTATGATACATGTACATTGTACTGAGATGTATTTCTATCATATCTACACAATACACATATATATACTGAACCTTTTCTCTGGAGATCTGGAGCGTGATCTGGATCGATGCCTGTCCTGACTCCTTGATCGCTTCCTGCTCCTCTTTTTATCATCTACAGTAGACAGAGAATTCCCAAACATTTACAAATTCAGCTTGAAACACCAAGCATCACAACTGAATGTAAACATTTCAAAAAATCAATAATTAAACTGCTCTATTTTGACATCTAATCCACCAACTTACCATCTGAGAGTTCCTCCACAGTTTTCATTTCTTCATCAGCTTCCTCTTTGACTTCCACACCATTCGCTGTTTCTGACTCATCCTGTCTCACTTCAGTTTCTGTTGCCATGGGTTCATCTTCGCCTGTAGCTGGTTCTTCCTCAGCCTTGACTGGTTCTTCCTCAGCCTTGACTGGTTCTTCCTCAGCCTTGACTGGTTCTTCCTCAGCCTTGACTGGTTCTTCTTCAGCCTTGACTGGTTCAGATTGCGATTCCTCCTGAACAGGTGCAACTTCTTCAGTTTTTGTAGCAACATCTGGCTCAGTTTCAACTACCTCTTCAGGAGCAGGTTTCTAAAATCAGTTGAAATGTTTTTAAAATACTTTCAGGAAACAAGCTATTTAAAGATGCAAATCGAACACCAGGGACTGACAAATCCCACTGCCCAACACCTGGGGCAAGTGGATTTTCTGGTCAGGCAAGTGAATTTATTTAAAAACCACTTGTCCAATGGCAAATGACTTAAAAAGCTTGAACATTTACTGGTACACAAATAGGCGACAGAAGGCTGACCATGTTATATATTGTTTAACATTCTGCTTGAGAATTTTTCACTCACATAGCAGTGCTCAAAGTCACATCTGCTATCAGGTCGCAAAATGGCAACCTACAAATATTTCTGGTCGCCATTTTCAAAATTTTTACTTGCCATGGTAAAAGATTTTGTAAATAAGACTTAAAAGTTGGTTGTTTTTTTTTAATTTGAATATCTTTCCAGAAAAAAAAATCAACACCCCTTAAGTCTACATAAATCTATATATAAGTATATATGTGCAATTTACCTCAACAGATTCTTCTTCAAGTTTCTCTGGGGCTGAAGCTTTTTCTTCCTGTAACATTGTAGAAGTATCATACATCAAAATCATCAAATGTCTGTTGCAGGGTTTTTTCAAGGTCTTGATTTCAAGGGCCTGGGCCTTTCCATTGGGAAAAATAGTGACATTTGCTTGAAATTGGGCCAAAAATAAAAATTGATTTGTTTGATGTACTCCAACCGACCCGTCAATTTTTTTTCAGCAATTTGAAATTTCATTTTTTTTTTGTTCCCTTAAAGAATAGAAAATTCTCCTAATATTAAAAGAAAATATTAGAAATTTTCATAACGTACAAAAAAACCTACCTACCAACCCACTTTGAAAAATGTGGGTTGGAGTACATCAAACAAAATCATTTTTAATGATGGCCTTGGGAAAATAGGTATTTTTACCAATTTTTGCTTTGAAATTCCCAAACATAATATACACCTCAACATACATATTATAATATAATAGTTTCATACAAAGAAATGGAGAGAAAACCAATCTAGAGTGCAATAAGACTCCTTCTGACTTTCAATTTGATCAAAGCTTACCTCAATCAAATAAGCAGAGGCAAAAAAATTAAGTTTACTTAACAACTTTGAAGCAAATATTGTAATCTGTGAAGGAGATTTATGAACAATAAGGCTACCCTGCTTGATTTGTTTTCATTGTTTGGGAATTTCAAAGCAAAAATGTTTGGGAATTTCAAAGCAAAAATTGGGAAAAATACCTATTTTTTAGCACTGGAAATGGGGCCATATTTCGGCCCCCAACAGACCCTAAAAAAATCCCTGTAGTTGCTAAAGCGTTATAATAAATATTCATAGCTTAGCCACACACACACACAAATGTTTAAAAATAATAGTGTATCTATTAGCATATTGTTTACTGTTGTCTCCATATCAGTGGAAAAATTCTCGAGGGAGACGTTAACCAAGATCGGTTTAGTCGGTTTAAGAGCTCATGTTATTTGTTGCTATTGTATACAGTGTCGACTTTAAATAAAATTTACTTAAGATACAATCAATTAATTGTTAACATATGGTTTACTAACTTGTTCATTCTTTGTGGGGGTCTCCTGTGCAGTGCTATCGTCTAACGTTGACGACTCCTGTGAATCGTCAGCGACAGAGTCAACAGATTCATCAGCTACTGCAAATAACAAAAACATTCGCAAAGGTCAAGGTCATCCTTATTTGCAAACAACCACAGGTCTACATAATAATTACTTATAAATTAAGTTCACGTCGATTTTCATTTATTAACATGGACATGTACATCAAAATACGAAATGATCCTACCTGATCCACCCTTTTCCTCGTTTAATGCTTTTTTTAAACGCTTGACCAACACCGGTTTTGTTCCTTTGGTGTCTAGACCACGCGATTTCAATTCTTCACGCAATTCGGCAACTTTCAGCTTGTTTGGATCTATATCGCTCATCTTGATTTATCCAAACTGCTAGAAGTTGTATATTATACAGCTATCAATACCTGCTATTCCATAAATATCTTGTTTTCACGGTGTAAGACAAATACACATCCACCAAGTTTTCAAAATGGCGGCAAGCGGACGCACATGCTCCGGTTAATTGATATTTAAGAGTCAAATCTGAAAATGTATCAAAACGAAGAAAATGTCAATGGGCGATAACTCGAAAAGTATGAAAGTTACTTTTAAACTTTTTAAAATCTTAAAAGGCAATATAGTTTTTGATCTTTACTGTGTGTAAACGTTTTTCCGAACTGCACTACATGTACAGCCATTCCGCAAACTTCGGCAGATCCCGGTACCCTCGGTTAGATGGAATCGACCGAGGTGATCCGAGTGCATACATGTACAGCATGCACCATATGATGCGCCAGTACGAAAATAATTTATGGCGTAAAAATAATACTGATCGGATAGTCGACTGTCCCAGTAAGTCTCGGACAAGCGGTTATTTACGGAAACAGCCGAGCGTCAGATTTGTTCAGAATGCTGGTGCCATGATATTTTCTATCTAACAAGAACCATGTGTCCATGAAATTGCAGCAAGTACGTTATTTAAAGCAATACAAGCTGTAACTGACGGCAAATAAAGCAATACAAGCTGTAACTGACGGCAAATAAAGCAATACAAGCTGTAACTGACGGCAAATAAACAAATATTTGAGATAAATAAGTAGAAAATGTCGATTCATGAATCATTGGATCATCCTGTCAATATATCCTGCACGTAATCTCCGACCAAGGTGTTAATTGCTATATCCCATGGCACTCAAAGAAATACACAGAGACAGAACATGGTAGAAATCTACCTGTCCATGCTTTTTTATAGTTTTAATATACACAGGACCTGTCTCAGGGACCTCTGCAGAGTTTCTGTAGTCATAGTGTTTGAATAATGGTTGTATTCCTAAGGGTAGCTGACACACATTCTACACCCACCCCTCTTTCTCTCTCTCTCTGTCATTGACTCAATGAATAATTTCTGTTATAAATATAGAGGTATCATAAATTGATGACAAATTATTTCAATAGGTTACAAGTTTTAGAAATTATTGTGCAAATCATTGTTTGATTTCTCATTGTGTAATCTATGATACATGTACAGGTATATAGAGGGGGGGGGGGGGGGTTACAATTATATTGAAATTGTATTGTTCAGGGGCCTTTTTAAAAACAATTGAATTACAAGAAAATAGCAATTGTGGACAGGTCATTGCTATCAAAACTCAGGTATACTGGTCTTCCTCAAGATATAAAGAATGTCTGTAGATACTGGCTGTTATTGTTATCAAAACACCTCTCTGGGGTAGCCCCAGACCACAGTGTCTGCAGATGTCACTCCACCTGAGATCTATTGTTAAATGTTTGATTGGCAGGCAGCTTACAATTTGGGGGTGTCAACTTAAAATTGGGTCTTTAAGTAAGAATTTTATTATGGCTTTGGTCTGGCTTTAAAAAAAAAATGCACGTCTGCAACTGAATGCAATCTTCGTTTATAAGATAAAAAGTTTAATAATATCGAAAATGAAAGCGCGATAGCTTAATCGGTACCTTTACATCAGAGCATAATAGTGCGAGAGTTGGAATGCAAAATTCGGTTATATTTTCCCTGTAAAAATTGAATTAGTAGCAAGTCAAACATATAGGCTTTAAATATATACACTTGAAAATCAATTCATTACAATATATTTTTCATAATTTACATGCTGCAGTACCTGTAGTTTTATTACATGCATGTTTCCTATCAAAACAATTCCAACTTGATCGATCTGTCGTTTATATTACAAAGTTGTCGAACTCATTTAGGAGAGGTTACTTCACGATATATTTGATAATGAAATATTCGCATCTACCCTGCTATAAGAGTGAATGTTGATAGATGAACGATGTAGTATCTAGATATCTAAATTATTACTCATTTGTAAGCTAAAAGATAAAGTATACGCTTGTATTGTGTGTTCCAAGAGGACAAAACCCGGTGAACCCCCGATCATTACATGTATAAAAAAAAAAAAAAAAAAAAAAACAACAACAACAAAAAAACAAAATAGATAAAAAGCATTTTTAAAGAAAATTTGCAATCATTGGCAACAGATCTACAACTCTAATCGTTCCATGCTTAAATTTTCGCAAGCATTCAGTACTGCCATAAAGGGGGGGGGGGGGTAAATAAAAATTCGCATGTAAAATTTATGGAAAAACTACATTCTCAAAACAAAAGAATGTGTGGGCCAAATTCTCCTGTTGCTACGTCGTTGTAATAATAATTTGCTTATAGAATCACCTTACATTTGTTGACAACTGACGCACGTGTTCTGTGACATAGTCTTATTTCAAAATACATGGTATCTAGTCATTGGTTACTATTTTCATCATTAAGGTTAATCGATCCTCGTGTGATGTCATAGGTTTTTGCAAAAATCTTTATCAAATTAAACTTTGCGCATGAAAGAACTATATCTTCAGAGGAATTTTATTTACTACATAAAATAAAAAAACTGGTAAACTATTGATATTGAAAAAGTGTATATTTTCTATAGATAATCAATTCTTTATAATTAAAAAAATGTTGTCAAGGGCAATAACTCCTATGCTGGTATTTCTTCTACTGCATGTCTATTATGCATGATTTCCCTAATATCCACAATTAATTTATACATATTTATGAATTAACAGTTTTCTTAAACTGTTGACATTTAAAATTTGTCATTTCAACAAGATTTTATCTATTTTAATTATTCTGTACAACGAAAATGTGTGATTTTCTGATGTTAACATATATTTCCGGGTTGTTGTTTTTTTTATGTCTGACATCTTTAAAAATGTGGAAACATACACATTTTCTTTGGTTATTGTTTAAATTTAACTATATTGAATGGAAATTAATACACTTTTTGCACTTTTAACCATTATTATTGATAAGTCACATGAGGATCGATCGACCTTAAATCGTGGAACTGGTGTTGAAGTATTTGAACGCTATTTTCACATATAAGGAGAACTTTCTTTTCCTGCATTTACACTCTAACCATCCCACTCACCGTCGGTCACTTAGCATGTAGTGGCATGTGCACAAAACATTCTAACCAAGCAGTATTCTTGGCTTCTTTTTTTCAATTTCACTAGAAATCTGTGTGGAAATAATGCAAGTTCTCAACAAAGCACAGGAATTTGGATACAGCGCGGTAATAATATATAAATTTTAGCAAAGCATGATATTTTGTAGCATTAAAGTTTAAACACTTGATATTTTCTTCGTTTAAACTTCAAATAATTCAAATAGCCGACGTTATAGAAATAACGTAAAAATATTGAACAATTGTTCAATGTGTTGTAATCGTACACTACCATTTTTTGGAGACGGTAGTGAAATGAAGAATTCAAACATAACTCTCCGAAATTTCGATGCATTTAGATAGATGAAGTACGTCAGTCGCGTGTCATTTACTACAAAAGAAAATCGCACATTCCCAGATCCATGGAAATCGTGCAGCATACAGAAAGTACCCTGAATAGGTGTCTGACAAAATCAAGTGATGAAGTCCTTGTACACAACGATGGCTTCGAAAAACATGTGCTGGTCATGGCCATGGTCATAATATAAACTATTTACTGATTGTTAGATATATGGGCAGGAAAATGAGCAGAATGAAGACACGGATAACTAATAGTAAAGTATGCAAAACAGACACCAATTCTCTAACAATATTATTTTTCCCCACGTGATGCTAAAATGACCATATAAGTGAAAATCTTAATCTATTTGCACCACAAGTACAAAAAAACAGAGATAAAGTGAACAATAAAAGTAAAGTTGTGAATGTATATCAAATCAAGATCATCATCGTTAGAGTGAAAGATTCTCAGTCAAGACTATCATCAATGTTAGAGTCATCAGCAGCCTTTAAAATGTTCGGACAGTGGCCGTGCGCCGTGACGTGAACATAACTCGGTGTGGTGAAGGTGGTTCAGCCGTCAGCGACAATTATTGGATTGCCGGCAGTCACGGTCTGTGCAGTACATACGTGTATGAGTGAGGTTGCGGACTTCCATTGTAGCTGATTCTTTGGTATAAAGTACTGGTTCAAGCTGATCATCTGACACATACCCCCTGTTGCCGTTCAGATTGGTAATGTGATTTTGACACCAGATGCTGGTCTGGCACCTTACTCTGAGGACATCCTGTAAGCATCTTCTGTTAGTGGCAAATGTGAAGCAGGTTAATTTGTCTGTTGTTGAGGCCTAGAAATACCAAAGCTAGTCCAGGGAAGAACATGTCTTCGCTTTCTTTTCATACAATTTGAGGACACATAAGAAAGTGCAAAAGAGACATCTTATTCTGTGTATGGTCAGTTTTAAATCTAGACAAGCTACTAAAAAACAAGGTGATGTTGCAGGGGTTTCGGCATTCAACGTTTAAAGTCGGTATTTTATGAATTCTATGGTCGTTATAACGATCTAGTTTGCCAATGTAACCAATGATTGGGTCAAATACTATCTGACGTGTTTCATACCGATTGTTAGGCCGTTCTTAGCACAGTTATTTTGATTACTCCTTTTACTTGATCAAGATATAGGGATCACGGCGGGTGTGACCGGTCGACAGGGGATATTTACTCCCCCTAGGCACCTGATCCCTCCTCTGGTACATCCAGGGGTCCGTGTTTGCCCAACTCTCTAATTCACTTCCTTATAGGAGTTATGACATTGATCACTGTTCATTATCTTCACCTTTCATTTACTTCCACATTAGTCAGTATTCCAAATGTTGTCAGTAAATGGATGTCCTTTCGAACATGTTCCTGCAGTTTTGTGTCAACAACGCGCTTTCCTATTTGGTATAAACTGCTTTTGCTTCAGGGGCCGTGTTTGCCTAACTCTCTATTTTGTATTGCATGCTTATAGGAGTTATGGCATTGATCACTGTTCGTTATCTTCACCTGTCACATTCCGTAAGTACATGCGCTGCTGGGAGATTTTCAAAGAACTTCACACCGCCACAATGAAATGGACAGGAATGTAACGTTGCTTGTCGACTGCTATGGCCTGCCACCGTGTACTCCAAAATCTTTCTCTGGTTGTAGGTCCATTCTTGTCCATAGGAGTCTTGTAGATCATTGACTGCTTGGAAGTCCTACCGTTCTCTCAATCCCAGAAGACGAGTCATCCAGAAGCGATTTTTACCCATAATAAGAAAGTAAACGAAGAATCCCGAGGAAGCCTGAATCATACCAGTTTGTCCATAGGCCATGGATATCAACCTTTCATTGACAAGTTTATCCTTGAATGGATCACGGGGCTCTCTCATCATGATGTCACTTTCAGCACCTTCATAAGCCATGGAAATAGCTGGTACCATGTCAGTTCCCAAGTCAATACACAAAATGGTGATGGTTCCAAGTGGCAGAGGGATGTCCAAAAGAACGAAGAACAAGGAGGGGGGGGTATTGCATCTGGATTGGAAATTAATTAGAGAAACCCCCATTGCCAAGGAAATGCCCTTCATCCACACTGTAACAGGCGTCGCTATGTTTTGGGGTGTTTCATTCTTCATCATTGCTTTCATTCTGGAATACTTTTAAGTAGCAATACGACCCATGACAGTCATGTCACCAAAGTGGATTACAACACCCCTGTATGTACCTTCTACGGCATTAGTCGAGAAGAATGCAACATCTCTTGTTTCAAATGGGTTAACATTTGGAGTTATAGTCTGGGGTTGTGATTCTCCAGTCAGGGAAGAGTTATCTGCCTTGAAACCATGGGCAGTAATAAAATGGAAATCAGTCAGCACTCTGTTTCCAAACTTGACATCAAGGACATCTCCCACAACTATTTCTTCAGCTTTGACATTTAAATTTTTTCCATTTCTGGTTTCAACAGCAAACTGGGGAACCATACTTTTGAAGCTTTCCATAATTTTTGAACTTTTAGCTTTTTGGTAATAAGAGAAAATGCCAGTAACTAACACGACAGCCGTCATCACTATACCCAAGTACAAATCATCACCTGGTGGATCATCATAGGCATTAGCCTGAACAGAACAAGCTAGAAATCATCACCTGGTGGATCATCATAGGCATTAGCCTGAACAGAACAAGCTAGAAATCATCACCTGGTGGATCATCATAGGCACTAGTCTGAACAGAACAAGTTAGAAAACAGAATGACACCTATCCACAGAAGTAACGAGAATCCTCCAAATAAGACTTTGTAGAACTTGACCCATTCAGAGTGGTGGGAAGTGGAGTCAGAGCATTGGGGCCATCTCTCTCCAGGATTTCTTTGCCTTAGTATCTGTTAATCCCATGGTAGGGTCAGTGCCTAGCCTAACATCTATTTCTTCAAAAGGAACTTTATGTTAATCTAATTCAATTTCTTGTATGAGTTCATCAAGATTTTTATCATTGGACATTATGGACATTGAGATCTAGTTATTTTATATTTCAATTTACTTATACATGCTTAAATAATGCTGTTCGTTATCATATGTCTATGTACATTTAAAACATTTTTGCTATGCAATCCTTTGTCTTTTTATGCTTTTATATAGAAGAAAGTCCACTTGTAGTAAAAAGGTTACCCGTAGTTGTCCAATAAGTTGACAATTGCTGTCCATAATTTTAAAGAATGGACAGATACTGTCCGTTCTTAAAAATAATGGACAGTAATTGTCAACTTATTGGACAGTGCCAGGTAAACCCAATAACTTATTAGACGTCTACAGGTAGGCTAAAAATAAGAGAAAGGCAATACATTTGTCAAAGAGATACAAATTTAATTCTAAATTCCCTTCAAGTAAGAATTAACACCAATATCGGAAAAATCACCTAAACACTTAAAACGATATTTCCCCTTGGTAGAATTCTCTGCTTCAACTTTAAGATTCACATTTTTTTTTTAAATTTCATTGGCCCTTATTATATCGCATCAAAACTTACATTTGAAAGACATATTTCCATACTGTATTTGAATTTCGCTGGATTCAGAGGTACATTCCGAAACTTCTTCACAATGCTTCTTTTATGTTTTCTTTATTAGCATATCCTAATTCTGAATTATTATTTTCGCTTTCATGAATAATTTCATTTCATTTCACGAGATGGGCGTATTGGGTTCTTGTGGCTGCCGTTAATTATTTCCTCATCCAAATATTCGAAAACACAATGCTTTTCAAATCAAAATTTGGCTCCATAACTTTCTCACCCTCCATATCCAGAATACAACACTCATTAAGATAAAATTTGCAGCACTTTCATTAAAATCCTTAAAATTTGATTGTGCAACGAAAATGCTCTCCCCATCAGAGGAAGACATGTTGATATGGCTAAGTACTATAGAGTGAGTGAATATAAAACCTGCAGTACAAGACTACTTACATGACACTGTCCAATAAGTGAACAAAAGAAACAGACTTCTACACAAGACTGGTTATATTGTCAGACTATTAAAAAATAGCTTTATTCATAAATATCATTGTCAATGGATTTACCTGAGACTGTCCATTCTTAGAACAAAAGATGTAATGTTTTAAGTAGGATATAAGCTTCAAACTGTCCATTCTGTGAGAGAAAGAACTGATCTCGGCCCTACGGGCCTCTATCAGTTCTTTCTCTCACAGAATGGACAGTTTGAGGCTTATATCCTTTACGTAAATTTATTTTTCAATGCTCTCCGAATCATGCATGGCAATCGGAACACGCTCGGCCTTTGTCGGTTACGGAAATGGCCGAGTTATTACGATTGTCATGCATGGATGCCTTCGGTTGAACATTTGCCCTGCAAATTTTTTTCTTTTGTCAGTAAAGGGCTGCAATTTTCCTTTTGATTTTGGAGTGAGAGAGAGAGAGAGAGTTTATTTATGCAGGGAAATGACTTTTAATCGTCCACGTCTCTCCAATACGAGGTCAGCGCTTGGAAACAGAAGTGGTCAGTCGTAGATTTAGTTGATGCCAAGTGGAATGCTTATCGGAATTCAATAAAGATATTTTCCAACCAGTAGAAATTATAATTCTTCATCGGCTGCACCTTACCCGTTACCAACTGCAAACCAGAAAGGTCCTTTTCAGTTCAACACTTACTTGTAAAGATGTACTTTACGTTCCACAATGGGCAAGGAGAGACCTTTTGGAGTTGGAGTGTTATTAATGAACGATTACCCCAACATCCAGCTGGACATTAATCATCTAACAAAGAGATTCATTCACATGCATTCAAAATAATCAATTGAACTCTTTTAGGGAAAATGACAAATCATCAATGCTGGATCAATTAATTAATATTTATGGGTGGAGGGGGGGGGGGTGAAACTCCTGCAAGTTTATGCGATCCGACATCGATATTCATGTACACTGATTATTATTTTCAACATAATAAAATTTTGTTTTAAGGGGGAGGGGGTGTTGATGAAGACTAAGTGAATTAAGTTTTTGTCAGATATTAAACATTTATCAATGAATATTGTCAATATAAACGTTAGTCATATCTAATTCTGTTTTAAAGGATGTTTTAATCGGTAACTAACTTATAAAACTGCAAGCATACGATAAAAAATATGTACACTGTACAAAACACATACCATGCTATTAACAACAGTCAACAGATCCTCTGATTCATCCTCTTTGAAAATCTATGTTCGCGCCTGATATTATGGTCGAGATCAATCAAAACAATATTTAATCCCATAGTCAAGACTTCTGTTTATCTTTTTTCTTTCTTTTTTTTAATTTCTATGTCTCCGAACACAAAGTGTCGGAGACATATTGTTTTTGCTCCGTTTCTTATTATGTCTCCGAACACAAAGTGTCGGAGACATATTGTTTTTGCTCCGTTTCTTATTATTCTTATTTTCTTCTTCTTCTTCTTTTTATTCCTCTTCTTTCCAGAGAAATTTGTCCGCTCGATTTTATGAAAATGTTTCGACAGATCCACTTCAAACTTTGTGAGCTGATAGGGGGTCATGAGGAGGGGTGCAATCAACTTTCGAAATTTTCAAAATGGCCGCCGTTTCAAAATGGCGGCCAAAAACGTCCAAAAATCAAGGTTGTCGGATTTCAACCAAATTTTATTTCTAGGGTAATTTGGTGACCCCGAGTTCATTCCCACCATCAAAATTTTTTTTTGAGCCGCCATTTTGAAAATGGCCGCCATATACCAAAATATTTGAAAATGTTAAAATCTCTACAACATTTGGTTTCTGAGGTAATTGGAGGGTCCACAGTTCATTTCTAGCATCAGTATTTCCTTCCAATCTATTTTCAAATGTTTCAAAATGGCCGCCATTGAAGAAAATGGCGGCCAAAATTCAAGTCCGTCGGATTTCAACCAAACTTAGTTTCTAGGGTTTTTGGAGGATCCTGAGTGTATATCTGACATCAAAAACCATTTCTGACATGGGGAGGTGTTCGGAGACATTTGTGTTGGCATCCCAACACAGTTATAGCTCATTACTCTTATTTTCTTCTTCTTCTTCTTCTTATTCCTCTTCTTTCCTGAGAAATTTGTCCGCTCGATTGTATGAAAGTGCTTCTACAGATCCACTTCAAACTTTGTGAACTGGTAGTGATTCTACTGTTTATTATTATGTCTCCGAACACAAAGTGTCGGAGACATATTGTTTTTGCTCCGTTTCTTATTATTATTATTATTTTTTTCTTCTTATTCTTATTATTCCTCTTCTTTAGTGAGAAATTTGTCCGACCGATTTTGTGAAAGTGCTTCGACAGATCCACTTCAAACTTTGTGAGGTGATAGGGAGTCACTAGGAGGGGTGCATTCAACTTTTCAAATTTTCAAAATGGCCGCCGTTTCAAGATGGCGGCCAAAAAACGTCAAAAACTCAAGGTTGTCGGATTTCAACCAAATTCGATTTCTAGGGTACTTTAGTGACCCCGAGTCCATTTCCACCATCAAAATTTTTTTTGAGCCGCCATTTTCAAAATGGCCGCCATATACCGAAATATTTGAAAGTGTTGAAATTTTTACAACATTTGGGTTCTGGGGTGAATTGAGGGTCCACAATTCATTTCTAACATCAGTTTTTCCTTCCAATCTATTTTCAAATGTTTCAAAATGGCCGCCATTGAAGAAAATGGCGGCCAAATTACAAGTCCGTCGGATTTCAACCAAATTTAGTCTCTAGGGTTTTTAGAGGATCCTGAGTGCATATCCGGTATCAAAAACCATTTCTGACATGGGGAGGTGTTTGGAGACATTTGTGTTGGCATCCCAACACAGTTATAGCTCGTTATTCTTATTATTATTTTCTTCTTATTCTTATTATTCCTCTTCTTTAGTGAGAAATTTGTCCGACTGATTTTGTGAAAGTGCTTCTACAGATCCACTTCAAACTTTGTGAGCTGATAGGGGGTCACTAGGAGGGGTGCATTCAACTTTCGAAATTTTCAAAATGGCCGCCGTTTCAAGATGGCGGCCAAAAAACGTCAAAAACTCAAGGTTGTCGGATTTCAACCAAATTCTATTTCTAGGGTAATTTAGTGACCCCAAGTCCATTCCCACCATCAAAAATTTTTTTTGAGCCGCCATTTTCCAAATGGCCGCCATATACCGAAATATTTGAAAGTGTTAAAATCTCTACAACATTTGGGTTCTGGGGTAAATGGAGGGTCCACAACTCATTTCTAGCGTCAGTATTTCCTTCCAATCATTTTCAAATGTCTCAAAATGGCCGCCATTGAAGAAAATGGCGGACAAAAATCAAGTCCGTCGGATTTCAACCAAATTCAGTTTTTAGGTGTTTTTGAGAATCCTGAGTGCATATCTGGCATCAAAAAGCATTTCTGACATGGGGAGGTGTTTGGAGACATTTGTGTTGGCATCCCAACACAGTTATAGCTCGTTATTATTTCTTTTTTTGTTTTTTGGTTTTTTTTGTTTTGTTTGTTACAACAATGGCATTTTTGAAAACAAACAGCACAGCAAAAACAATATGCGCATTTATTTCAGACAATATCGAAGTTGCGATTACATATGAAATTACGTACATTTTCTTCTATTTTTCATTTCAACAAACGCTTAGAATAATTTATGTAGCAACTTCCTTTTTATCTATATTGTTTTCTGTATTTTCAAATTCAGAAAAATATGTCCATTCACAAAAATACGATGCGTGTGATGAAAAAATAAACTGAAAAAGTTAGATTGTGTGCGATTTACTAAAGTAAGGCATTTCATCCCTCTTGGGCCTCTAGCTGTTTTACAAAATGAGGTGACGCATGCGCTGAAGTAATTGTTTATCATGGAGGCGAATTTGACAGCGAAAAGCTGTTGTGTTTGAAATGACGACGATTATCGTTGCTTTCGTGTGGAATTGAATGGTTTCAATTGTATTCCCTTGCGGCAAAATCATTCATGAATTGATTTATGTAAGTTTTCGAACGATTCACATCAAATGTAAGCTGAAATAAATTCAAACCGAAGCGCGACTGATTTCCCACATACTTTATGAAGGCTTGGACAGAAACGAGGGGGATAGAAAGACCGAATATAAACAACCCCCTCGTTTCCACAGAAACTACCCAGACGGAAGCAGGGAGAGGGGGACTTCCTAAATGCTTAACATCCCTATCACCATAATTAATCGGCACAACAATGATTTATTCCAAATCCGTGAATTAGCAACACCAAGGATCGACCTACATACATATATGTACTTAGTATATAGGTCCCTGATCTGATGTGGGGTATTACAGGAATCGGCAATTTTATTGATAAATCAAGAACAAGTACATACATGACATACAGACCGAAATTCCAGCATTGAACTTTGCCAGCGAATTGAAAGAAATGGATGCAGGCAAAAATCTCAATACAGCGTAGTACAATTAAAACTGTAGCTTGATTTGATTATCATTAATTAATATCAAACTAATTGTGCATTGGTCCGAATCTACCAAAGTTTGCATCTACATACTCGTGTTTTACAATGTTTGCTTCCTACCACACACTGCAACATCTTTAAAGGTGTTTTAACTAATCAATATAAAAGTTGTATGATTGCTGTTCCATGTCCCGCGGTTTAAATACTAATAATACTTATCAACACCTCCAGCTTCATCACCACGGCGCATCAACAGTCACATCATATGGCAACAAAAAGGAATACTTTTGCAATGAAATTAATCCACATTTTTGTGATTTGGGGTTTATCTAAAACTATTGCTGGGACATGCACGGAGTACTCTATAACAAAGACAGTGGACTCCACCATTCACAAGGCCTATCTGTTCCAGCGAGAGTTCCTGGGAAGTCTAATAGAATGCGCCACCTATTGTCTGAGGGGGGCTAAGTGTAAGTCCCTTGCATACACTGCTGCAAAGGAGTGCAACATGTTCACGAAATCCAGGGAGGACGATCCCAGTCTGGTCAAGGCAGAGATAGGAACGTACTACGTCAGTAAAGCGGATCTCCCTACGGTAACCGCCAATCTCTCTCTCTCTCTCTCTCTCTCTCTCTCTCTCTCTCTCTCTAGCTAAGCAGATAACCCTAACAATCTTTCAGTAGGTGATGCAAGCATGAAATTTGGTATGAAACATCCTTAGACACTATTTTATCAAAAAAGCACGTTAGCCACCAAATATCTAGAAATGGCGGCCATATATTTTCAAGATGGCGGCCATACCGTATTCGTGAATTGGAAAGACTGAAGGTGCAACTGAAAATCGCACATTTGATGTATAAAAATGCGTACAATTGGACACCAAAACGAGTTAAAACTACAAAAAGGCAGTACTAATTACCCTATGTACAATTACATCCTACTCTCCTTGCAGAGACTGTAGGTAAAGCAAACAGTCTGCCTCTCGAAAAGAACGAATCAGCAAAAATATAGCCAACTCCATACAAAGGATCAAATTCCAAAACTGAAACTGTGGACTTTCCGCTTCACGTTTCTTCACCCAGTCTTCTTTGGAAAGACTGCTCTCATTTTCCCTCTGTGGCATAATTTTCATAGGCCTCATTTAGAAGTTTATATAAACAGCATGATGTTGCCTGGTGTATTTGGCGTGTTCGAGTAACACTGGAAGCAGATAAAAATGATTCAGCTGTACCAGGCGTTGTTACCCCAGACTCTACAAGAGCACCAGTCCAACCACTATCCTGTAATAGTGAACCGATTGATTTAAAAGCTGCCATCTCAATATGCAACCCTCCAGACATCATGATAAACTTGTCTTCACCATAATGTTCTGGTCAGTGCCATTGAATTTGTTTGGCTGTTGCATAGATAGGCTGATCAGCAGCAATCACGGGGATCTGACCAGGGTTCAAAACAGCAACAATATCACTAATTTTATCCATTACATGTCTGATTGTGGCAACTGAGTGTGCTTGGTTCCGGAGTAATGGTAACAAAGATGTTATACTAACTTCAAAAGGTGGGCTTCTACCTTTAGATGCATAATGTGATGACCATGTTACATTGATTTCATGCTCGTTTACGGATTCAATGAGACTGACCTTTTGTAACCATTCATATTCTGGCTGAAGCTGTAAACTTGGAACTGAAACAGGACTATCAAAGCTGGTTGTATGTTGGTAAATGAGTCCGGTAGTTCTGGAACCTTTTTAGCTTTCGAATTTACTGGTAATTTCTCCCGCACCTCACCTTTGTTATCCGATGTTGGATGCTGAAAGATGGATATACTAGTTCCATGAAATGATGTTGATGCAGACGTTAAAGATGGATTCTGGTCAAAATTATCCATAGCAGCAGTAGTGACAATATTCTATCTAAGATTTGATGGACAAACAACACCTTCCGTATAGAATTGGGAGACCGCTGCATCCCCTAGTTGAGCAGATATTTCAATCACCCTATCATAAGAGACGCTAAGACCGTGATCATGAAGCATTTCAACTAATATCTTTTTCCTGGTTTTTGAATAAGTTGACATACCGATAAATACAGGAAATGGCGTCTCACGGTCTTTAGAATGCCTGACAGTTTTTGACTCTTCTCTGTATTTTGCGTAACAGTTGTACTGAAGCAGCTGTGCCATTGTTAAGTCCGTTTTCGAAGCACCAAATCTTAGCTGAGATTTTATATCAGCACCATGCTCAATCATGCAAACAAACTGTACAAGAAGAGATGGCATTGAATCTTCAATACAACTGTCATGGAAAGATCCTTGAAAGGGCATTTTATGTTCCAGCATACGTTTACGCAATATCTTTGCTGCGTTCGCTACTATCAGTGCCTCCGAATAGTCCATCGCCTGTGATAATGCTTCGCCGACGTCTTCCTTGTAGGCTAATAACATATCCCTACCTTTCTTGTGAGCTTCTAGTCCAGGGATCTCTTCCAACAACTTGTCTTTAAGTCTCGTGGAATTTATACTTGGCGCTTCTATTCCCAATTGTATCAAACGTTGATTATAGAGGCTCACAAGGTCAGCCAAGCGAAAAACCATCGGACCGTCAGTACCTATTTTCGACTCAACAATGTAGACAAGAAGCTCTGAAAAGACGATGGGATGGGCCTCCTTCTCTCTTGTTGCCATTTTTTCCGCACTACTTTGACTTGTAAAATGAGCCCTCTCCCTGTTGTAAAAGGCTGTGAGACAAGAGCGATGATATTTTAGTTCCTGTGCAATTATATCCCCACCACTTAATCTGGTCATCAATATAACGTTGTTCAAATTTCTGGCACATTCATTTAATCGCTTGTCTAAATCCATCGTCATAGCATGACGAAGTTAAGATTTTGGAGCATCTTTTTCACACAAGAAACATACTTGATCTTCAAGAGAGCTCCGTCTACTTTTTGTAGGTACACTATGGGCATCATCAGACATATTTGTAGCAGATCGTTTGCGTGCCCTTTCAAGCTTACTATTGCTAAATGAAAGTCTACAGCTTTGATGATATTTAGCATTCTTTTCCCTTAGTGTTTCCTCTATGCCACCACCTTGATCTAACCGATTCGGGTTTTGTTTGATTGGCATCTGATGAATCGCATGGAAGAGAGGAATATTTCTTGCAATCATAACGTACCCATCATTATCTGTCCGTTTCGTAACGGGTTGGAGGAGATTTAAGATCTTCATCTTTATCAATCTGACAGAGACAACATTTACTCCAGTCTGTGTCCAAGTTTGATGACAATGGTCTCACATTTGCCATTTTTCAAACTAAAGGTCATGGATGTATCAGCGTATATATTGCAATTGATGTTTTATAATCTAGAAACTGACAATGTTTAAGGCCGAGGGTATATCCTTTTACCACCTTAAATTATCCAAAGCACATTGAAATATGGGATTCAACTAGGTTCATGGTAACCCCTACATCTAGCCCGATCGTTCATCCAACATTATTTAAGTCCCGTGCGATCTGTACACCATCCAGGTAACAATTGCCCCATTACCCTTGGCTCGGCTCTCCCGCGCTGGCACATCCTGTCTATTCAGGTGCGGCTACCTTACTAATACTATTGACTACCTTTATAAAAGGATACTTAATAGTAGGGGCTCATAAGGTAGCATTTGGGACACTTTACATCACAAAATTAGTAAAGCTAATGTTGGACCCCATGCTGAGTTCCACAGTAGTGACGTCACCAGAGTGCCCTGGTTGTGCTTCGACTGTCACTCTTTTAAATAAATATCTCTTGAAGATTAAAACCGTATAAAATACTCCTTCAATAATGAATAAGCGGTGTTTTACTCAATTAAAAACAAAAGCACAAAACAAATTATTGGGTACTGAACACTTACATAATGCTTTGGCGCCATTTTGAAAAAAATGGCCGGCATTTCATTACGTAACGATTCACAAATGTCTCTCATCATGTTTGGAAGACAAAAAAGCACGAATTCCGAAAATATAAAACACAGATCACTTTTAACAAACAATAGAGGAAGGAATATGCAATATCTTAATGTAGGCCGCCGCCATCTTGAAAAATGGCCGCCATATTGTATTTTTCGGGTGGCTAACGTGCTTTATTTATTCAACTATGTTTGGTTAATATATGTACCAAGTTTGATGCTTGCATCACCAACTGAAAGATTTTTCCATATATAGACATAATCTGCTGGGCTACTCTGATCACAGACCAAAATATAAAACGTTTAACTATTTTTTTTTTAAAAATCTACTCGCATGATACCTTTCCTATAATAAGGAAGTGGTTGACATACGCATGCACGGAGCAGTAGTCTCATTGAAATACAAGAGTGGATCAAGGAGTTGAAGTCAAGGGGCGTAACTTAATGAGGCAGGGGGTCTGTGGGCAGCCTTAATGCCCACAGTGGGTCCAGGGTGAAGTCCTGGTAGTGGCTAGGCCCCCAGAAGCGCCTGCATTTTATAGGGTTTGAAATAGGTCTCCCATGTAGTCATGTTTACTCTTTTCTGTGTTTTCAATGAGGTGAAATTAAAAAAAATAATACAAAATTTAAGGCTTTTTGGAATAGAATATAAGTTCTCCCATTAAAAGTAACAATCAGTTAAAAAAGACAATTATATAATTTACACTGTTCATTTCTCTGAGTATGGAAAAGAATTATTGTCTCTGTTTTCCTTATCGTATTTTTTTAACAAGATACCAAGATCGATCTTTAAAAAACCCCAATACAATCTAAATGGGGCCATCGATTACATAGAAATATCAAATATGAATGCTCTCACTTTGGTAAAAAAAAAAATTCCTGAGTGTTCACTACCGGTATATCAACTCAAAGAATGCACTCTTGAAACACTTTTGATACACATGAAATAGTCATAAAAATCAATTGATCTGTAGCGGATCTTGAGGGATTACGGAGGTTCGACATAACTACTGCTTAAAGATATTTACCCCCCCCCCCTCCCAAAATAAAGGTTAATCAGAGGCCAAGTTTGTACCTTTTCCACCCAAAGGAGTGGGAGTTGGTTGAAGAGCCCAACATGGCAGAGAGAGAGAGAGAGAGAGAGAGAGAGGCAGTTTTGAGTTTTGTAAAAAAAAAAAGAAAAAAAAAAAAAAAAAAAAAAAAAAAAAAAGTTCAACCAAAGGGAGATGTAACCCCCGTGCCCTATAAATCCGCCACTGGTTATATTGCTCCGTTTATGGGCTGTAATCTTCCTTTTTGTGCAGAGGAATTGTAATCTAACATTGTATTCTCCCCCTTTGAAATATCATAGATCCGCGCCTGCTTATGATTTTCTATTGCCAGGATATGGCCGGGGCATGCAGCGGGAACTCTTGTGGAAATGAAGATCTTTGTATTCAGAAAGAACAGGTCTACCATTGCATTCCGGTATATGCAGGTAAGAACACCACACAATGCCGGTATATTCCGGTATAACAAGGCCTGTGTATTCCGGTATATCAAGGTGAGATCTTACACCAGACAGACAACCTACCAGTGTTCTCCGGTATGTCACGTTATATTTATATTTTCAATGTTTTTGTCTCCGACATACACAGATCTATACATATTGCAATGATAGCCATTTTCTCATGAATGCGCTGCAGCTGTGAACCATGCACGAGTACTGAATCTTGATAAATATACTTCGTCTACTTTGACTGGGAATTCTAACAGAAAGGAAAATATAGAATGTAAATATAAAAATAAACTTCATTTTTAGGAAATGCATGAGTGTATAACCTACACTTCACGCCGGCGCACTGGTCAGTACTTTTCATAAAGCGTCATCATTCGTGCTCCCATGTATTTTTAAGAGAGAGAGAGAGAGGGGGGGGGGGAGGGAAAAAAGAAGAAGAAATTATTGTTTTTAAAATAGACAGCGTTTACAAATGTATTTGATATATCAAAGTAAGACTTTTGTGATTTTTATGCCCCTGAGATCGAAGATGGGGGGCATATTGTTTTTGTCCAGTCTGTCATAAACTTTAACCTTGCTAATAACTTTTGAATAGTAAGTCCTACAGCTGTGATATTTCACATGAGTATTCCTTGTGACAAGGCCTTTCCGTGGGTACCAAAATATTCGACTCTGTGACCCTGACCTTAGCCTACTTTTAAAAAACTTTAACCTTGCTAATAACTTTTGTTGAACAGGGAGTGCTAGAGCTTTGATATTTCACATGAGTATTTCTTGCGATAAGACCTTTTTGTGGGTATACCTTTTGACCTTGGCATTTGACCTACTTTAAAAAAAATTGACATTGGTCATAACTTCTAAAATGGTAAATATCAGAGCTTTCATATTGCACATGAGCATTTCTTGTGACAAAATCTTTCTTCTGGTACCAGGACATTGTCCTTGTGGATTTCACAAACACATCTTGTTTAAAAGTGTAAAATGTAATTTTTAAAGTGCAGATACCCTATTTCTTATTATTAGGAATCGAAAAGAGCTAAATTCCACGATGAAACAAGAGGCATGCTATCTAATAATGACAGAATTTGTAGTAATTTGGTTATAGCAACATATATTTGTCAAAATATCATGTACGTGATACGAGTTCTCACTGATGTATTTGGCATATTTAGAAGTCAACGAAACGAACAGTTTGTTCCCACTGCACAGTTACAGTTTGAAAGAAAGAAAAAACACACGATCCTCTCCAATTGTAACTATGCGAGGAGAGGAACATACGACTTTACTTAACCATATAATAATACACCCCTACAAGAAGTACTTATCACTCAGAGCGCTTGGGAGGGAGGAGGGGGGGGGGTCAATGGGGGCATTGATTGGCTGAATGTACACCACTTTCTAAATCGATACAAGACAGTGTTGTTTAATGCTGTTATTGTTGCAGCTGACTTAATGAGTTCTGATTGTTTTGGTTGGATGACTGACAAGTTATCGATATCTAATGATTTTTACCGCGAATCTGCGCCAGGTATCATGTAAAAATGATGTTTATCACACATAGAGTCGTGAAAGACTTCGGAACCACTTCGTTTGTGTTGCGGGAACAAGTGCTTGTATCTGGGCATGTGTATATCCAAAAAAAAAAAAAAAAAACCTCCCCCCCCCAAAAAAAAAAAACCAAAAACAACCCCCCCCCCCAAAAAAAACCCAGGAACCATCTTCCCCTTCCGTGTTCATAACTAATCATTAAAAAATAAATTAATATTCTCTCTCATGAATAGGGAGGGTCCATGCACAGATAATATTGTGTATGTGTTTGGTTTTTGTTGTTGTTTTTTTTGTTCTGTTTTGTCTTGGTTTTTACGCGGGAGAACTATCGTTATGAAAACATTGTTCGTTCATATAGTAATATAGTATCATGGATTTTAGCACACACACACGCGCACACACACACACACACACACACACACACACACACACACACACACACACACACACACACACACACACACACACACACAGAGATTTGAAAGTTACTTTAGAATAGCGTATCTTGAAATGAACAGCAACCCAGGGATGTAGCTGGGTGAAGTTATTAAATTTTGAGAATCGATACCCTTGGAAGTATATTTTAGCATAGAAGAAAATGAATGTCTAAAATGAACGGAGCTGCGATAAACGCTGTTCGCATCGATGCCACTCAATAAAACATTTCTCAGGACTGTACCAAGGATTCATACATCAGTAAAGCCGTGTTTGGAATCCATGAATACCACAAAAGATTTTTATATATCATATCGTTGAACGCGCGCAAAAAATCAATAGCATATTTACTTTCACTTCGTTTTCCCCTTTTAACATTCTTACACTAAAATTGAAAGCTATTATCTCATAAACTTGAAATATTTTGAAATAGGATAATCATTGCGTGTTATTACGCTTGACCTATAGAATTCAAGACGGATTTATTATCATGAATGTCTTTCTAACGCGCTGCATTCAATAAGTCAGGGTAAAAAGACCCGAGGTCTCTCAAAATCTGAATGACGTTCAGACCTGATGTAATTTTTGTTTGATACACTGTATATATCTTATAAAGCTTACGAGATATCTTATTCAGTTTATAAGATGTCTTATAAACTGTAAATTATATGAATTCTATGCATGAGATATCTTATGAACTTTCTTTTAAAAAAAATCTTATAAAAGTTATGATATTTCATAAAGTTTATGACATAGCTTATAAAAATTCATTTATGAGATATCTTATAATACATACAAGATATAGATATGTTTTATAGGCTATCGTTTTTTTGTATTTCGATTTTAATTGTATTTGATAATTAAAATGTCTATTCCACCATGGTGAATGTTTAGGTACCCAAGTAACTAATAGTATATATTTAGGGTTGTTCAACAATCGCGTTGCCATGGAAACTTAGAAAATGGGTGTTTAATTCCCTGTTGCTGTACATTGTGTGATACTCTGATTTTGAAAATCACATCAAGTCTGATAAGTACACAAAGGTCGCCATAGTGAGGTGTAATATGTACACGATGACTGTTTTACAAAGTAATGTACCGGTAAGTTAATAAGATATACATACTAATATACCGGTAAGTTAATAAGATATACATAGTAATATACCGGTAAGTTAACAAGATATTCATAGTAATATACCGGTAAGTTAACAAGACATACATAGTAATATACCGGTAAGTTAACAAGATATACATAGTAATATACCGGTAAGTTAACAAGATATACATAGTAATATACCGGTAAATTAACAAGATATACATAATAATATACCGGTAAGTTAATAAGACATACAAAGTAATATACCAGTAAGTTAACAAAATATACATAGTAATATACCGGTAAGTTGACAAGATATACATAGTAATATACCGGTAAGTTAACAAGATATACATAGTAATATACCGGTAAATTAACAAGATATACATAGTAATATACCGGTAAGTTAACAAGATATACATAGTAATATACCGGTAAGTTAACAAGATATACATACTAATATACCGGTAAGTTAACAAGATATACATACTAATATACCGGTAAGTTAACAAGATATACATAGTAATATACCGGTAAGTTAACAAGATATAAATAGTAATATAACGGTAAGTTAACAAGATATACATAGTAATATACCGGTAAGTTAACAAGATATACATAGTAATATACCGGTAAGTTAACAAGATATACATAGTAATATACCGGTAAGTTAACAAGATATACATATTAATGATATTCAAAACATTTCAGTTGAATTGGTGCAGGTATTTGAATGATTTTAATTAAGGATACGCGAGACATAATTTTCATTACTTCCCTAATAATTTATATTTCCTCTGTGTGACTATGAAACGTTATATATAGTTATTGCAATCAGTCATACACATGCATTAATACAGTTTATACATGATGTACTGTAGCATTTAATTAGAATAAATTGAATTTAACTCTCAATATTAAAAATGAATTTAATTACTGCGCAGATTTAATGGTACTTGTAAATAGTTATGATGTCAGCAAATATTAGTCTGGTGAGCTTTAACAAATCGATGCTAATAGGCCTGATTTCCATCATGTTCTGAATGAATTATATGAGAAAAAAAATATCTAAGATTTTTATTTATTTATATATATACGGTAAGCTTGCTTGTAAGCCCTCTTCAAAGCCACTTACGAGTTCAATATCATATTTATAACGTCTTATTTTCTTTTCATTTTTAAAAAAATACTTTGTGCTCTTTCTATAAGAATTACAGTGCTCATCAATTAATGCAATTATTGAATTAGTATTATTAATTCAATGGAAGAGAGCAATAATTCAAGTATATTGTGCGCATTAATCCAAAGAAAGCGCTATAATTCATTTAAAGAGAGAAATAATTCAATTGTTGCGCACATTAAGTCATTAATTGAGTTATTGATCTCTTCAAATGAATTATAGCTCGCATCAATCCTCTTTAATTCAGTTGAAGAGAACAATTCAATTATTGCGCGCATCAAGTCAACATAATGATAAAGGCATTCAATAATTCAATTAATGCGAGCAATGAATAAAAATTTAAGATATCATTAATTATTAAGTGTGTGCATGTGTGAATACTTCATACAAGTATATATTTTAGTACCCCGTACCTATATTTAAAAACTATTTTATTCCAGGTAAACGCTGCATCGTGCCCCCGAGCGTGGCAAATGCCGTGCTGGACTTTGTGGACCCCGATTCCTACCAGTGGGGCACAGGAGAGACGGTTAATTTTAACTGTACCAGCAACCTCGCCTCAACCGGGGGACCTTCCATAATGACATGCATGGACACTGGAAATTGGAGCTACTCTTTCACTTGTTGATTGGGTGGGGTGTACTTCTACGAAGATTTAATGTTTTGTTGTCGTTTTATGAAGTGACCTTCATTTGTACATTTTATACCATTCTCTGAAGGGCACATCTTTAATATAACTGAGTGTCATTTTGTACAGTAGTCCATCCATTTTGCTTCTAAATTTATAAGCGGGGATAAACAAGGTAAAATGGGAGGGGTGAAAATGAGAACGGGGAATATGAATGTTCTCGAGTTTCACGTGAAATTCATCCTAAATTCATGCAGTTTCTTATTTGATTGAGAACATGTCATTGGCATATCAATTCGTTAACTAAACAGACAGACTTTGAGGTAATATATTGCTTTCCAAACATGGAATGTTTTAAATCAGTCTGTCTTTTTCGTCTGCAGTTTTGTCTATAAAGTGCGTTACACATTAAAATGATATGCTGTTTTAAAATTGTTAAACGGGAGAATAAGGTCACAAACAAACAAAAAAATGTGGGTTACGAAGATTATTTGGCAATATTTGCGACCTTCATATCCCGTTTAACAAACCTTTATCATTTGTTTTTCTCGGTTTTAAACGCAACAACTGAAAATCAACTGACGCTGATGACGTGGACTTGTTTCCATATTTGGTAATGGTTTCCAAATTTGAACAATGGTAAAGGGAAATAGTTCAAGGACAGGCCCTAAACACATATGAAATTAACCATCATATGATACAAGGATATATGCATTACTTATTATAATAAGTAAATGTCGACATGCAAGTTATTTATGTTGACATGCGAGATAAATATGTCGACATGCAACTTATTTATGTCGACATGTAAGATATATATGTTGACTTGCATATTTATTTCGCATGTCAACATAAATAAGTGGCATGTTAACATAGATAAGTTGCATGCCGACATAAATAAGTTGCACCTAGCACTTATGGAATGTCACATGTGGGTGTTATTTGATAATTTTAGAATATTTTACAACTTTTTATCTGATTATATTTTTCTTGCATGTCAACAGTTATGTTGCATGTTCACATAATTATCCTGCATGTCGATATATTTATCCTGCATGTAGACATAAGTCATAGAAAAATAACTTGCATACAAGGGGCAGAAATATGCTACCATGGTATGAAAATAGATATACACGACAATTGTATTTCATTTGCTGCAGTGCCACCCTATTCTGTAGTTCTGTAGCGCAACCTACTCCAATGTGATGACAAAATTGGATCCTAGCTTTTCGGGTTTTGTAGGCTAAGTTGGTTTTGTGTTGCTATGGGTCCATTAGATCCCAGATCTTATAGAGCCATCTTAATTCGCCATGATGAATCCAATGTGTCTTAAATTTCTTGATGAGCAGGTACCACGTTATAAAATGATACTGCCACATCACGTAATAACATTACCACATCATATAATGATACATGTAGTACGGCACCACACAATAAAATAGCTTGACTTATGGTGTTCTATAGTTCCCAAGCACATGTGACAAATTTTGATATGCTAGACGTTAGGATGCACTAGAGCATGGTTCTTCATCGTAAAAAATGACCTTCCTGCAAATTTCATTATCATAATGTCACGCCCCTAGTTGGTAAAATAACATTTCAATCTAAATAATCTGCAAATGTGCCTCATGGAAAATGCCAGCAGATCAGAGATTGCACTTCGAAATGCCATGTTCATTGAAAAAAAGGCTCCCTTAACAGTTCAGTGCTAGTATTATGAATATTAAATGTTATAACTGCGGTAGTGAGCCTAGAATAAAAAAAAAATGTGGAGAGCATCACTGGTATACTGAGTGGTTGGTACATTTCTTCTCGGTATCGTTATAATGATTTTCCTGTATAAACGATGGATGTTCTACACATACGTGTAACAGGCTACATGCTCTTTGTCATATACTGGTACATGTATATATCTATAAGCAGGAATGCATTGTTCTTCTTAGTTTAAATCAATACTCTCATCACCATTAGATTTTACCATTTGTAAATAATTCACACCTCAATGTCAACAAACACGGCTGATTACCTGAAAAATGTCAACTCTATCATATGTATGTATTGATCAAATAACACGCTGATTCCAATAAAATCAATAGCCTAACTGGAATTCTCTCCTTTTTAAAATAATATAATTTGTCAATAACTCATTAAAGATACACATTTGATGTTATTGCACTTTAAGAAAATAAAGTATAAGTCAAATTCATTAATTTCCATGAAGTGAACACGGTGGTATGGTGCATACTGTGCCAATTTTCCGACAATGCATTTGACTTAAAAAATCAGAGAATTATATGTATACTGTTTTAAATGGGATGTCTATTGAACTAACTGTTTCACTGCCTAAAATCTAACTTGATATGAATTGATTCTTATTATATCAACTTGCAGTGACAAACATCGTGCTTCCGAGAGCAAAGACACACTTATTGTCTATTCATTAAAATTCACTTTTCAAAACTTTTCTTGTTTCTAATTTGCAGTAACTGCAGTAGTAGCTCAGTTAAAAGAACATTCACCTCTCCTAGCTAGCTACTGTCAAACATCCAGCAGAG